>NC_053025.1:270222721-270464107 GCF_003073215.2 Triticum urartu
TGCTTATCAGTAACAAAGATAGGTGAAGTAGCAAAAGCAGGGTCAGGTTTCATTCTAGCATTTAGAGATTGCTTACTCCATTTAGCTAATAACCTTTTGAGTTCATTTCTATTTTTGCAAGCTAAAATGGCTAAAGAAGCTTCTTAATCAAAAACATAACCCTTAGGAATAACAAGTGATTCTTCATCATCACTTTCATCAGATTCAATATTTTCAACTTCTCTAGCCCTAGCAAGTAGTTCATCAAGAAAATCACTTAGTGGCATAGTAGTATCAGTCATAGAGGTAGTTTCATTATAAGTATCATGCATAGCAAAAGTGGCATCATCAATAACATGCGACATATTGGAACGAATAGCAGAAGCAGGTGTAGGTGTCGCAAGCTTACTCAAAATGGAAGGTGAATCAAGTGCAGAGCTAGATGGCAGTTCCTTACCTCCCCTCGTAGTTGAGGGATAGATCTTGGTTTTTGGATCTCTCAAGTTCTTCATAATGATAAGATACCCAAGTGACTCAAAGAATAGAGCTATGCTCCCCGGCAACGGCGTCACAAAATAGTCTTGATAACCCACAAGTATAGGGGATCGCAACAGTTTTCGAGGGTAGAGTATTCAACCCAAATTTATTGATTCGACACAAGGGGAGCCAAAGAATATTCTCAAGTATTAGCAGCTGAGGTGTCAACTCAACCACACCGGGAAACTTAATATCTGAAGCAAAGTGTGTAGAAGCAAGGTAATGTGATAGTAGTGGTAACGGTAGCAAAAGGTAACAGTAGTAAAAGTAATGTTTTTGATATTTTGTAGTGATGATAGCAATAGCAATGGGAAAGTAAAGAAGCGAAGAACAATATGTGGAAAGCTCGTAGGCAATGGATCGATGATGGAGAATTATGCCAAATGCGGTTCATCATGTAACAGTCATAACCTAGGGTGACACAGAACTAGCTCTAGTTCGTCAATGTAATGTAGGCATGTATTCCGAATATAATCATACGTGCTTATGGAAAAGAACTTGCATGACATCTTTTGTCCTACCCTCCTGCGGCAGCGGGGTCCTTACGGAAACTAAGGGATATTAAGGCCTCCTTTTAATAGAGAACCGGAACAACGCATTAACACATAGTGAATACATGAACTCCTCAAACTACGGTCATCACCGGTAAGTATCCCGATTATTGTCACTTCGGTTTAACGGATCATAACACATAACAGGTGACTATAGACTTGCAAGATAGGATCAAGAACTCTCATATATTGATGAAAACATAATAGGTTCAGATCTGAAATCATGGCACTCGGGCCCTAATGACAAGCATTAAGCAAAGCAAAGTCATAGCAACATCAAGATCAGAACATAGTGGACACTAGGGATCAAACCCTAACAAAACTAACTCGATTACATGATAGATCCCATCCAACCCATCACCGTCTAGCAAGCCTACGATGGAATTACTCACGCACGGCGGTGAGCATCATGAAATTGGTGATGGAGGATGGTTGATGATGACGATGGCGACGGATTGCCCTCTCCGGAGCCCCAAACGGACTCCAGATCAGCCCTCTCGAGTGGTTTTAGGGCTAGGCGGCAGCTCCGTATCGTAAAACGCGATGAATTATTCTATCTGATTTTTTTCTCCCCGAAACACAATTAATGGAGTTGGAGTTGGAGTCGGAGAGGCAACAAGGGGGCCACGAGGTAGGGGGCGCGCACCCACCCTCGTGGAGAGGTAGTGGGCCCCCTGGCCTTCATCGTTTGCAGGTATTTTTCATATTTTCTGAATAGTTGCTCCGTAAAGTTTCAGGTCATTCTGAGAACGTTTGCTCCTGCACATAAATAACGCCATGGTAATTCAACTGAAAACAGCGTCAGACCGGGTTAGTTCCATTCAAATCATGCAAGTTAGAGTCCAAAACAAGGGCAAAAGTGTTGCAAAAGTAGATACGTTGGAGACGTATCATGTGCTCCCTCGAGCGCGCCTTCCAAGCCACAGCAATCGACGACCACGACAGCAGAAATGAACGCCCTCTGGAGGCAATCCCAAAGGAGAAGTAGCCGCGCCGTGCAGGACCTCAGGAGGATGGCGTCGCGGCAGGAGCCTCGTCAGGACCAGCGCCCGCTCCAGGGGCGCCTCCCTCCATCGCATACAAAGGCGCGCCCAGCGCCCTCCTCAAGCAGGGCTCGGGGACTCTCTTCTGGAGGGCCTCAGACCTTGGCAACCTCATGAGGGAGGCGCTTGGGCACCACTTGGAGGCGTGCTTCGCAGCACGTGACCCTCAAGAGAGCACAGGGAAAGGAGTGCCCACCACTCAGGAGTTCATCACCAGGACCACCCAAGAACTGCAAGAAGCAAGAGCCATGCGTGGTGACAGCCGCCCACGAGGTGCAGCTCCGCATCCTGGCGAGGATCCTGTGCAGCATGTCTGCATCGACTTCCCAGGGCTCAACAGGGCCACATCTCAGGAGCGTTTCTGGCCTTCGCGTGTGGGCCGCTACGAGGGCCCGCCGCATAGCTACGTTCATATGCCTTTTGGCTTGCCGAGCGTGGCGTCGGCCTATCAACGCAACATGCGACGTGTCCTGACGGCTCAGGAAGCCAGGTACCATGCCGTTCTAGAGGAGATGGAGACGGTCTTCAGGGAACCTCCCTAGCCCCCAGAGCTTCCTGAGGCTCAAGGTTCTGGCGGCTCATGAGGAGTCATTTCTTCAACGCACACCTTCAGCTGCACCAACTCTACTTCGTCTACAGAACCAAGTGACATCTTCCAAGCTCATTTAGCTGGGAGCGCCCCTCGGGCTGCATTATTCCCAAGCCGCATGGGTTCTTCCCTGCGGCATGTACCCCTTTTGCTTATGTCTTCAGCTTACCTTGCTGGGGGCGCCCCTCGAGCCGCATCATCCCCAAGCCGCTCGGGCCGGACCCGGTGGCATGTATCTTCCTGGATTTATCCAAATTGATCTGCTCTCAATGCTTAACCCGCCAACTGCTGTCACCTACTCTATTGCTGCCCACCACGGGTCTGTTCATCCTATGCAATTCGCTTGCATGTTAAAAGGGGGCTCCTGAGCATCGCGACTCAGGAGCTCTTACTGGCTCTCCATCCCTCACCCCCTGGCCTTGACCACGGCATCGCGACCTGGCAAACCAACGTCGGCTGAGCTCGCTCGAGGGCCTGGACCTGAGGACGTAGATTGCTTGCATCTAACTACCTCGCAGGGACATACAGTCACCAAGACTCAAGACCAGGCACAACCCGCCTTGAGGTAGGGCCTCGTGAGTCCCACGCTGGCTCATGAGTGCCCAAATACACCTCGCAGCCCTGCCGTGCAAGCCACGTGTCAGGGCGGGGCTGTACACGCCCCGGGGGCTCCTCCTGGAGGGGGGCCCCCATCCCACGCCCAAGTGGAAGCACCATGCTCCGCGCTGGCTATCGACACTGCCGTGGAGCGGCTATGCCCGTGCACAAGCGGAAGCACTATGCTCCGCACTGGTAATAAACAACTGAGGGTGCCCCATGGTCGTACCAACCTCAGGGAGCCCAGAGCTCAGCGCCCAGCCTCACCACAATGCCTCCCCTCGGGAGAGCCGCACGAGGGGGCTGGGCACGGGGGCTGCGCTCAGGGCTGTGCAACGAGAAGAAGTGGCGGAGGAGTGCCACGAAGGGGGCGATGCCCACGATGGCCTCGCAAACGAAGGCGAAGATGGCGAGAAGGGTCACACCATGAGGATCGAGATGGAGCATGTGGATCTAATAGTGCTCGAGCACCATGTTGAAGGAGGAGAAGGGAGGAATCAGGCCAGCCCAGTGGGCATCAATGAAGATCGGAACCTCGGTAACTGCCCGAGCCATGCTGGTGCGAGACGCGGGCCAAGCCGGCGTCTCTCCCCACTCGTTGAAACTAGAGGCAAACATGGGGCGCACCTTGTCCATGGCCTCGTCGTTGAGCACCCGAAGCCGGCCAAGCGCCGGCTCGAAGGATGGAGGCGCAGTTGGCGAGGACAGAGGTTTCTTACCCTTTCCGGTTTGTTTCGGCGCCATGGCGGTGAAGCGGGCGGAGCACAGGTCGGATTGAGAAGGCGGAGCAGGGCGTCGAGGCAACAGGGAGATTGGAAGAGCCGGCCGTGGCGAAGGAAGAATAATTGTGTAAGAGGCGGGGCCGCATTGCCAGGTGGATTCAAGGGCAGCATGGGGAAGCAGAGACGCCAACGTCCAATCAACCACCACGCGTCAATCGAGGTCGCAGGCTTTTGGGGCTCGCGGCGCTCCGTACTTGGCCCTTGGCTTCGCCGCGAAGCCAAGCCCGAGCGCACCTTGGGCCCGGGGGCTACTGTCGGCATTCTGGGAACGGGGGTCCCCAGACTTGCCGGCCTGCGTCCCACAGCGTGGCTAAGCCAGTAGGCCGTATGACCCATCTTCACCAACAATGCATCAAAGACCCTCGCGAGGGTCCAAGCCTCGCGAGGCAGATGACGCCAGACCACCTCTGGAGTAGCCTAGCCAGGCAGGCTAATGAGGATCGGAGATATCAAGGCGGGGCAAACCTCACGAGGTCGGCGCAGCATCCTTGTTTCCTCTTTGGTGCTACGGAGGACAGCGCAGGCGAAGAGTATCGAGGCATCAGGCAAATGTTGCTATATCGGTGCAACGAGACCAAGACCAGGAGGACGGCAAGACGGAGGTCATCGTGGAGCCCAAGTCGGCATCACCACTAGAGCTTTTCACAGGCGACGACCACTTTTGTTAGGATAGCTTGTACTAGCTGTCGCCCTTCAAATTGGCCCGCCGTTGTTGGCTCCCTTCCCACTCAATATTTGGGAAGAGGACCAGGGCCTATATAAGTAGAGCTAGCCATCATAGTAGGGGCATCTTATCTTAGCTTGATCCAACCTGATCGAGAGCCTACTCACAAGATCACCTCAACCTCAGGAGGATGATCTTCCCTTGTACTGTTCATCATCAACCCTAGAGGCAATCCACCACCAACAAACTGGAGTAGGGTATCACACCACAACGGTGGCCCGAACTAGTATAAACCTCGTGTCTTTCTGTGTTGCGAGTTCGTCGAGTTCGTCCGCGAGATCTTAGCGAGCTAGGGCGCAGATCAGAAGGAAGGAAAGACTTCACGCGCACCTCAGTGTTCTAACCTTAAGAGTTTGTCGGAACCCCACATCCGACATTTGGCGCGCCAGGTAGGGGTGCGTCGTCGCTTCCCTTCCATCAGTTCGTCGCTCCATCGTCTCCATGGCGGACGCTCGCCATGCTCGAGCTGAGCGTCGGGCTGCCCTCACCGCCTACAACGCTTAGACGGCTCCCGTCGGCGGGCCACATCGCCGTTCTCCTTCTCCCGCCGCCAACGCTGCCACCGGCCCGTCGGCGAACGATCAGCAGGTGTCCTCGCTGCATCCTTCGGTGCGGCAAGACGGCCGCACCGCCACTCCATCGCTGCCCCTGCCGGTTCTTCGTCTCATGCGCACCACGCTCCATTGGAGGCACGGGCCGCACTCCTCGCGGCGAATGAGCTCCTGTGCTACCACCCCGTCGATGACCTCTACGAGGAGTGGCTCGACCTCGTCGCCAAGCTCGTCCACGCCGCAGGGGGCTCTCCGACACCGTCCCACTCTCTGCATCTCCCTCAACCAGTCGCGGGCAACGGGGCTCATGGCGTGCCTCCACCACCTCAGGCCCAAGACGGCACCTTGGCACCAAGGCGCGCCGCTCCGCGGCATGATCCGCCGAGGCTGGTGCCCGCGCGCGAAGAGAGAAGCTGCCAAGAAATTCCGCGGCCGCGAGAAGCTGCACCTGCGCTCCCCGCGCCACCTCGTCAAGACCGCGCACTGCCCGCAACGGTGCAGCGCGGACCTCATCAAGACCAAGCTGCACCTCCGAAGTGGGCCCCGGCAACCATGGCTGGCTGCCGTGCCTTCACCCCTGAGCTGCGTAGCGTCGCCTGGCCTGGCCATGAATCTGCCTCTTTGCTACGACGGTACCGCCGACCCCGCGGAGTTCCTGCAGCTCTATGTGTTGAGCATCAAAGTGGCCAACAACGACGAAAAGGTAATAGCGAACTGGTTTCCAATGGCTCTCGAGGATGGAGCTCGCTCCTGGCTCCTGAACCTGCAGCATGGCTCGATCTCCTCCTGGGACGAGATGCGCGACTGCTTCGTCGCTAAGTTCCTTGGTATATCTACGCCGCATCAGGTAGCAACCAGGAGAGACCCTCCAGAAGTACATCTAGCGGTTCAACAACACCCGCCTCAAGATCCCCAAGGTCATGGACGAGGCCATCATCTTCGCATTCTCCGACGGTGTCCGTGACGTCAAGATGAAGGAAGAGCTCGCCATGCACGAGGTGCTCTGCACATCTCAGGAGCTGTTCAACCTGGCGACCAAGTGCGCAGGAGCTGAAGAGGGTCGCCTCTCTCTCCTTGAGCTGCCAGCCGTGGGTGCGGAGGAGAAGAAGGCATCTGTGCTCTCAGCGGAGCCCGACATCAGGGGGGCAGAGATCAGCCCGAGTCATCCAAGAACCGCCGACTGTTCTGCGCCTTCCACAACCTGAAGACCCACAACACTAGTGATTGTCAAGAGCTCAGAGCCATACGAGAAGGACGCTACGGTCGACGCCCCGAGCGCAACGACCTGGGCTACGGCCGCGAAGGAGGACATGGAGGCGGATGCTGGGACGACCGTGGCCCACGCCAGGAGTGGCGCGACCGTCCTCGTGAGGACCGCTGGCAGGACCAACCTCGCGAGGGCGCCTGGAGGGACCCGGCGCATGAAGATCGCCCCCAGGGCAACGCCGGTCTTCCCCCGCTGCCACCACCAAGAACGAACGACAACCACCACCTGGACGAGGGGGCTGGGGGCTTCCAGGAGCCGCGTGCGATCGCCTGCATCTTGGGCGGCGCCGAGGCCCCAGCCTCTCAACGCACCTTCAAACAGTTCGCTCGCGAGGTGAACGCGGCGCTCCCCAAACTCGAGGCCACGCGCCCGCTCAGGTGTTCCCAACGCGCCATCACTTTCAACTCAGTGGATCAGCTCCACTTGAGGATTGAGCAGCAAGGCTAATACCCTCATTTTCTTTGCCTAGGCCCAACATTATCTCCTTACAACTTGGAGCATGTGTAGTAGCACATCCATCAGGGATATGAAACAAAATAGTATGTTCATATTCATAATTGGCAGTAAGCATTTTCCACAATTTAGATTTTAGTTGATGTATAGTCCAGCCAAATTTATCAGGAGTCAGAAGTAGGTGAATTATGAAGTTAAACTAACTTACAGAAATGTCAATTTTGAAAGTGTTAGCTTCCCCCTGTGTACCTGAGCAAAATGTTGAATCTATAGGTCCAGACCTTCTTCAAAAATCAAATAGGCACCATCAATAATATCCAAAGTATGAAATTCAACAAGTTTTTGAATGTCTAACAAGCTGGGAGAGTTTGGAAAAGAAATACTCTCCATACCTTTTTTATGCATACCATATGATGTGCCAACCTAAGGAATAGGAGCATCTGCTTTGCCTTTAATTGCTGCCTTGTCTGCTAAAACCTAAATTTCCTCTGGCTCTTTGGGAACAACCATAGAATTACACACCAAAGGAATATCATTGTTCTGAATAGCAGCATTATCACTGCTAGTGGTTAACTCTGTTTGTGGCACTACGGGTGCAGGAACTCCCTCATTTCCAGGAACATCAATCCGCAGAGTGTTCTTGCATGGCCAACTGCATCCCCAGGACTTGAGAACATGCTGGGCTGTCTTGCTTTTTCAATGACATGTGGGGATCACATGTGAGCAAAGGGCATCTCCAATGTTGCCACGACCGCAGCTGACTACCCTGGCACACCAAAAACCCTTGTCGCTTGCATCGTCGCGCGTGTGCGTTCCCAGCCGGTGCCCGCAGCCCGCATTAATGATGTCCGTTTGTATGTCGTCATTAAGAAGGCTCGGTGCCTGAGGAACCAACTGTGGCGACTTAATGACGCACCTAGACACTTGGCCTCACCGGAATGCACTACTTAAAGCGACAACGCCTAGCTAAACTCCACACCATAGTGCATCCTCCTACCTGCCACCACATCCACCGTGACCGCGAGCGTGAAACACTGTATTTGAGAGCTTGTCTTCGGGGATGAAGCTCGAGGTCGCCGCCCTATCTCAAGTCACCGCTCGCAATGCAATGGAGGTGTAGACGGAAGCGGATGTGACCGCATAAGCGGTGGCCACACTGGTGGCCGATGACGGGAGCATCGTTAGCCACGCGCCTTACTTGCCGCCATCCAACATTCGGTGGCACATGTGGCAGGTGAAGTGACGAATCGTCCACATCCATCACCATCGACCTCACATCCACCAGCACTGCCGAGGTCGGGGACTCCTCCGAGGATGAGTAGGCCATGGGAGGCGGCTGGGCATGGTGTGCCAACTGGCCGGTCCATCTCCCGTGATCTACCCTTCCTCGCTGGAGAATGCACCTTCACTTCACGGTCGTTTATTTTTCTGTCCTATAAAAGTTCGAAATGTAATGGAAATCTACCATGTTTGCATGAATCTCGTCTGGTGTATATGAACTTTCACAATAATAGTAAGATATATTTTATGAAACTATATGTAATGATGATTCGTTTTTGTGTGTACAAACTTAGAAGGTTTGACCCGAGACAAAGCTAACATGCGAAGTACGTCTAGTACACATTCACGCATTTCACATCTTTCTACATCTACGGGAACCTACGGAAGGGTTAACATAAATTGCCTCTCTCTCTCCCCCCTGATTTTCATGGTGGTGGGCCCCTCCCTCCCCCAATCTACAATCAATAGCCCACATGTTGTACATTACTTTAATTATGTAATTGGGATTACGTAGGTGTAGCATTAATTGTCCTAAAAAACCAACTAAGCCAAGCTCCTAGCATATCGGGCAAGAAAAGACCTGGCTGCGCCGTTTTAGTCAGGATTACCGGATTACTATTAGTATCGATGCATCACGCAAAGCACCAAGTTTAGAGGGAAAAAGGCGGTACACTCACTGCACGCCTGTCGTGGTCGCATTGTACCCCTCACACGGTCCGTCCTGCACAGGCTCATGCAAAGGGAACACGCTTTGGCTTGCCTCTTCCCTAACACGTGGGACCGCATTTGGAAAAACCAACCAGGTGCCAAACTCCCCCGCCAACCGCAATTCCCACCGAATCCCCAATTCAACTGCCCTTGAGCCAACTAGCCAATAATATTCCCCAAACCCCCTCCCCTGGCCCCCTCCACTCCATTCGCTTCGGCAAAGCTGCCCTCCCCGCCGTGGCGATACGTTGGTGCCACGGTTCGTCGAGGGGACACATGGTGATCCTCTCGCTGCCACGGTACACTCTCATAGACTGCCGTCCTCTAGCCACGCCCCCACCGCCGGCGATATTCTTATGGAGACGCATGGCGGTCCGCTTCTCCCACGGTACATGTATTCTAGACCAAGGCCCCATGAATATCTGAGAAGCGTTGAATGTTAGCTAATAGACGCTGATAGCTGATACACTGAGGCCCCATGCTTAAGAAGCTTCCTTGCCCTGTTCAGCACTCAATCTGCTAAGCTGAGATGGCATGCCACGCCTGATTAGTTGCTAAAATATTCCTGCCATATCTTTATTGGGAAGTAGATTGCCATGGTCTAGTAGCCAATCTGTTAGGGGAAATAGCTCGACACCATTTTATACTCAAGCTTTGTTGCTGACATGGCCTTCGATGGCTATGTGCACAGCCTCATTGACTGCTGAAATAGCCTACCATAATTTAGCTCTAAAATCAATTTGTTGAATTAGCTTGACATATATTTCGTTACATAAATCTGCTTGTCCAAATATCTTGCCACAACTTTAGACATCGACGTAGGTATTTTTTTCTGGACTTTATAAAAAAGCATATATGTTTATCATGTAATATCTAATATAAGAACTAATATTTATGTCTAATAGATGGACAAGACTTGGATAACTTCTGCTCGAAGATTCTCCAGTACATATGTCGAGGGGGTTGAGAACTTTATGAACTTTATCAGAGCTGAGTGCGGTGGTCCGAAATCAGATGCACTCTGCCCGTGTAGCAGCTGTATGAATTAGTTACAAGGCCCCAGTCAACTATTCAAAATCATGTAAACTTGTATGGGATGTCAGTCACATATACTAGGTGGGTCCATCATGGTGAAGCTGTGAATGTCAATGTTACTAACTATCTGGAAGCAGCAGATCGCCATCTTGATCTTCCCGATGCTTAGGTGGAATAGGAGGAGGAGAAGGTGGTGGTGGTGGAGCCAGTGAGTTTAACCAACATTGAAGAAATGCCACAAAATGCTCGCACATTTCATGAACTTTCACCCGTAGAAGAAAACGGTGAGCCTGCATGTTGGAACAATGCAACATGGCTATCACCCCAGGAAATAAGCTGTCAGTATTCTTAGCTATGGTCACCTAAGACATTTGAGCAGATGACCAACAAATCATTCGATGCGATGTTGGTTGGTTTCTACGGATCTTTCCCAGATGTTTTTGAGCTGCCACACACCTACAGTAAAATGAAGAATTTCCTTCGCGCAGTTGGAATTGGTTATGATATGATCCATGTTTGTAAGAATAATTGCGTTCTATTCTGGAAGGATTATGCCAACTTAAGTGAATGTCAAAAATGCAAATAATCAAGATGTAAAGATGGCGATGCTATGAAGAGAATTCCACATAATGTTCCGAGACATTCTCCAATTATACCAAGATTGCAAAGGTTGTTTCATGATGCTGAAACAAGAGAGGATGTACTGTGGCATTCTAGGAACTAGGAGTACAAAGATCATATTGTAATGAGACATCCATCTCATGGTAGTGACTGGAAAATCATCAATCGAAAACACTAAAAGTTTGCTGCTGACCCGAGAAACAATAGACTTGGCTTAGCTATAGATGTATTTAACCCATTTGGCCACCAAAGCACGAAATATAGCCTGTGGCCAGTGCTTGTTATCCCTTACAACAGGCCACCAAATGTCTGCACCAAAGAATCAAATTACATGATGGCCTTGCTCATCCCATGTCCAAAAAGTCCTAGAAAGGATTTTAATTTATTCATGGAGCCTCTTGTGGAGGAACTTCAACAGCTATGGAGGGGTGTTCTCACTTGAGACCTATATAGGAGCCCACCAGCTGATTTCTTTCTGTGTGCCGTTATAATTTGGTACATCCATGATTATCCGGTTTTGTGCACTATGTCAACGCGAAGGACACATGCTTACAATGCATGTGTTCACTGTGACAAGAATCCACTATCATACACAATACTTAGCAAGGTTTGTTACACTGGGCACCGATGTGTCCTTCAAAATAATGAAGACGTGTGTTTAATGCAAAGCATGAAAACTGTGATGTGCCAAAGAGGCACACCGGTGATGAGTTGCAAGTGGAATTAGAGAAGGTTAGGCATATTACACCAGGAAACCATCCTGATAACGGTAGCGGGAAAAGGAAGTGTGGCAGGGTAGAATAGAGATTATTGTTTTCCCGCAGGTCCACATCGTGGGACTTAGAGTGTTGGAAACATTTGGATCTGTGGCATAATCTTGATGTGATGCACATCGCGAAAAATATATGTCACAACATTATTGGCACACTTCTTATTATTGAAGGCAAGACGAAAGATAGCTTAAAATCTAGGATTGGTTTGACACTCCTTGGTATCAGAATGGATTTGTAGGTGTTAGATGAAGGTGCACCACGGGATATGGCACCAATTGTATACGTCTTGGACAAGGTAAAAGAAAAGAATTCTTCAAGGACCTGTCACATGTGAGATTCCCACATGGATTTCCTTCCAACCCTGAAAGGATAGTCGGTGCAGATGGAAACAAGGTACAAGGGTTGAAATCATGATTGCCACGTCCTACTTCAAATGGTTTTACCTATTATTCTTAGAGGATTGGGCCGCCCAGACTTATATACAGCAGTTGCAGAGTTGGGACAATTCTTCAGGGAACTCTGAAGTAGAAATATCAAGATTGATGCTTTGCAGTGTCTTAGAGACAAGATACCAACTATCCTATGTGACCTTGAGAAGATATATCCTCCAGCCTTTTTTGATGTGATGGTGCATTTGGATGTTCATGTACCTGTAGCTTATACCTTATATCGAGTAAGTGCTAAGTACTGCAGCTTATACATTGTAATCTACTAAACTTGCAGCACATTCTTATATATTTAGGCATTTGATGCGATCACTATGTTGTGCAGCATCTACAAAAAGGATTTTCTGCTGCAAAATCCAAGAAACATTGACAAACTGGTTATGGCAGGATTTGTGAAATGGTTCAAGAGCCATGTAAGCTTTTGAAATGCATTGTCAGTTTTTTAATATATTGAGTAGATAAGATGATCAGCTTGTCCATTTTCTAACCATAGGTTAAGAAGATGCAGGAGGATGCTGTCGGTGTTCTAGGAACGGGGGTGCCTAGATTTTCCTGCCTGCGGCCCACGGCGTGGCTCCATCGCCGGCCTGGTATGACCCAGTTTCATCATCAGCAACTCAAGACCCTCGCGAGGCGGATGACGCCAAGACATCCACGAGGAGCGGCCTCCTCAGGCCGGCTCCCAAGGAGTGGAGATTTATATGCAAGGCTCACCTCGCGAGGTTCGGATGATGTGAGCCATGACGACCAAGGGCAGGCGGGCGCCAGTGGACACAGTGTACCAGTTTCCTCTTTGGTGCTAAGGGGGCAAGAGCGGGCGAGGGGTCCCGAGAAATCCGGCAAAGGTTTCCATTCTAGTGCGACAAGACCAAGACAGCCAGGATGGCATGACGAAGGTCATCGCCGTGCCCACCATGGCGTGATGACCAGAGGCTTTTCCACGAGAACACTACTTTTGTCAGGATAGCATGCACTATTTGTCTCCCTTCGAATTTTGCAGTTGTGGGATTGCTTCCCGCCTTCATTTGGGACGAGGACCAAATGCACTTTAATCTTTCTTAGCCACCTCCATAGAAGAGGAAGGATCATTTAGACCATCCTCACACCCACCAACTCATCGATCACAAGAACACTCCTCCACCTGAGGTAGTTCTCCCACTGTACTAGTTCATCCTCGGCACCTTGATGCCAATCCACCACAAAGCCGGAGTAGGGTTTTACACCGCAAGGTGGCCCAAACCTGGCTAAACTGCTATGCCTCTTTTCGACTCAGTTCGTCGAGCTAGGCCATGAGATTAGCGAGTAGGCAGACTGGGGAGGATGAGTTCTTCGCACGCACCCGAGAGTTCGAACCTCTCAAGGGTCTGCGGAACCCGAAATCTGACTTTTGGCGTGCTAGGTAGGGGTGCGTCAGAGCCTCTCTTCCACCGGTCGACCCACCACCTCTCCACTGCTTCCATGGCTGACGCTTGCCGCGCTCGTGCTGAACGTTGGTCCGCTCTTGCTGCCCGTGTCGCTAAGACGGCACCGGCGGGCGATGGCTGTCCTCGCCATCCCCCGTCTCCAGTGGCAAACACTGCTACCGGCCCGGTTGGGCACGAGCAGCAAGCTTCGTTGCTGCACCCCTCTGTGCGGTCTGATGGGTGCACTGCCAACCCATCGCTGACTCCGGCTGGTTCATCATCCCATGCCCTTCGCGGGCCGGCTAACGCGCAGGCTGCGTTGCTCATGGCACGCGAGCTCTTGCGTTATCGCCCCATCGACGACCTCTACGAAGACTGGCTAGACCGCATCATCGAGCTTATCAGCGCTGCCACGGCTCTCCTGCATCATCTTTCTTGCTGCCCGCTATGGGTGATGTAGCCCACGGAGAACCTCCTTCAACTCCACGTCAAGATGTTTCTCTCGGGCCAAGGCACGAGGCTCCGCGGCACGACCTACCACGTAGAGTGTCGGCGCGTG
Organism: Triticum urartu; assembly: GCF_003073215.2. Taxonomy (NCBI): domain Eukaryota; kingdom Viridiplantae; phylum Streptophyta; class Magnoliopsida; order Poales; family Poaceae; genus Triticum; species Triticum urartu. The sequence goes on from NC_053025.1 coordinate 270,236,621, forward strand.
AAGAAGAAAGTTGTCTGGTGGTCCACCGGCCAAGTGAAGATGCTCGTGCACTATCAGCACCGCCATGTCAAGACCGCGCGCCGCCTGCAGCGGTGGCGCGTGACCACCAGGATCAGGCTCGACCTCCATGATAGGCTCCTACGACCACAGCGGGTTGTCGCGCCTTCACTCCGGTGCTGCGTAGCATTGTCTGTCCGGGGAAGTTCAAGTCCGACATGCCTCCATGCTACGACGGCACCCCCGAACCTGCTGAGTTCCTGCAGCTCTATGACCTGAGCATCGAGGCGGCCAACGGCGACGAGAAGGTTGTGCCGAACTGGTTTCCCATGGCCCTCAAGGATGGTGCACCCTCGTGGCTCCTGAAACTTCCCATAGGATTGACCTCCTCCTGGGATGAAATGCGATAGCGTTTCATCGCCAACTTCCAGGGCAATCGCGACCGGCTGCCGTCTGCGGGTGACCTGCGGTGCATCAAGCAGCAGCCAGGGGTGACCTTGCAGAAGTACATCCAGTGCTTCAATAGTCACTTTGTGTGCGTCAGTGCTATACAAACGGTTTTTAACCAATTTCCGCGACGAAAGTTTTAACCATCCCCTAGTGAGTGACCGGGATAGGGGGTCCTTCCCACATGACCCGAAAATAGTCGAGAATAGGGACCTTACAGTACTCCTACTTCTTTGTGCTTGCATTGCCATGGTAGTCGATATTCTGTGGTGCTAAGTTTACGATGTGCGGCCCATCACAAACGATTCACTATTATAGAACATGTATGATAAGCATACAATCACACACATTCGCTTTTCCCAAACTGTATGCAATAACTAACTAAGAAGATTAGCTAATCGTCGTACGAGTGTCGGAAAGGATTACAAATGTCGGACCATTGTAACATCATCGTACATGACAACTATCGCACACGCTATTTTGTGGTGCAACATTTATGATGCATACTTCATCAGAAAAAGTTGATGGTTGGGAATCATGTACAATAAGGCAACTAATACAAACGTTTAATTTGCCCGCACCGTTTGTGATATTGTTTTACATCGCACACGCTTCGCAAACGGCAACTGTGTGCATGCTGGCACACGTTTCCTCTCTGTGAACCATCTCGGATTATGGTGTATATCTGAAATGTTTGTGTTTTACCAACCGTGTGTGCTGTAATGACCTGTAGAGCGTAATTTTACCATAATTTAATTGCTACTATTTCAAATTGTACCGGACTTGAATTCGAATTTGAATGTATGCTACAACTTTATTCATATTCATCAGGTTTGAACAACCAATGCATTATTTGATTCATAGGTACATATGTTCAAGAATTACATAACAACCAAATAATGAATGATGAACCACAATTGTATATTTGTACTATTGAAGACGGTAAAGAAAGGGGCGAAATACATTCTGGCTGCCGAACAAGGTGAAGCGGAATGCCCATATTGTGCCCCCTCCATGCAGAAGGCACACACAACTCTAGTCCAACACCTTGTGATGGCCGCCGCTCATCCTTCACGGTCTTCATGAAAATTTCTACATAATCATCGTGTCCTGTTAGAAATACTTTAACCTTTGCATGCCCAATATTCATGTAGTTTGAGAGGTAATCTTCAGTAAACTTCTTTGGCAACCACTGCGAAGGAACAAGATTCAGACATTGTCATCTAACACAACTCATTATGGGCAGTAAAAAGAAGGCTTTAGAGTTCTTACTTACCATCCTGCAGTTTGCTATTGTCTTGGATAAATTGTAAACAAATAGTTTAATTGCCATCTTTGGACCCATTTTACTAACAATCTTTATCAGCTTCCTCACTTGATGTTGGTTCATCGATATCTCATTGCCCCATACGCAGAAAGGGTCGAAGCACGGATCTTTACCAATGACATATGTACCTAAAAGTAGCAAGTTAATATTAGAAGCTAAACAACAATTGCACAATGTTGTAGTACAAAACTCTTTTATAATATCTTATAACATCCAATATACTCTCATTTAGATGAATTAACATCTTATATTTTGGGCCGGATGGCGTTTTCTTCATTCTTACAAATTATCGGCTGATTAACTACTGTTGTATCCATGGGTTACAGTTTGTTTGAGTTAGTTCGGGCTCAAATATCCGTAAAGTATATCTAAACATGAGGGCTAGTTTGAGCTAGTTGCATCTATAACCCACCCAAAAAAACTATCCAATCTAAGAAAAGCTAATTGTAGCTAGTTCTCCTAGAGCATTTATTGTCAATCTAACCCTGCCATCCAAACAACTCTTTGCATGGAGTTAGTTTAGGGTTAGTCATGAGCTAGAAACTAACTCTAACCTCTAGCTATGTTGAGTATCCAAACAGGGTTGTGTTGTTGTTGTTGTTGTTGCTGCTGTTGCTGCTCTTCTACGTATATCTAGAAATCATCAGAACATTAATGTAACACTCTTCCTTGTTGCTATGTAGCCTACGATTGCATATTTAGACATTAAGTACAGTTCATGTTGCTATGTAGCCTCACATATATTACATATGGCCCTAGTTAACCTAACGATAAATGGGTTGCAGATATATTCAGTTAAAATTCCCTTATCAGCTCCCGCTCTACATGGTACCAGCTACCGATATCTTGAACAATGAGCATATAGAAGCCATGGGATGAAACTAACCTTGATGGAAAACAACAGTCATTCCCAAAATTGTCCTGTGTAGGTACATCGAGAAGCATGTTAAGCACAATAGCCTAAACATCAACCAAAATTATCCATGGCAGACAAAATAATCTCCAAAAGACAGCTTTAGTGTGCAGGTTTAAGCACGCTAGTAAAGCAAAACAAGTGGAAAGGTGTGTTAACTCCAACATGCCTAACATTTAACAACAAGCAAACATAGTCATTCAAACTGGTATTGTGCCGGTCTAAGTACATTGGTTATTGTTAAATAAAAATGGAAAGGCGTGTTAACTACGATGCAGCAACCAAATGTAGTCATTCATAGTGGTATTGTTGAAATTGGTAGTGATGAAATTGAAATGCACAGTTCATACTTGCATAGATAGAACACCACGTTGTGAATAACTAGCATAAATAAGGCATACTACGAACAACCAAATATAGCATTCAAAACTAGACATATGCTAACTACAAACAACCAAATAATCAAAAAAAACTTTAAAAGAGACATATGCTAGCTATAACAGGTTTAACAACAAGCAGATATATGCATTCCAATCGGTATGTTTAAAACTGGATTGATGAAATGCATTGCACAGTAAATAATTGCACATATAGACCATCACATTGTGAACAACTAAAATAAACAAGGCATACTGCAAACAACCAGATATAGCAATTAAAGCCAGACATATTCTCACTACACTACAAAAGGGACTCGACAAAACAAATCATGGGTTTCCCCCTATGAAGAGGCACGGGAAAACAAATCATGCTTTTCCTCACTTGTCATAGATGGGATCGTTCCCGTGGGAAGAGCATGGACCCTGGATGCGCTCCATGTTGTCATAGATGGGCTCCTGCCCCTTGGAAGAGCACGACTATAGGGTTCCCTCCCTGATGTCGCAGACGGGTGCTTTCCCCTTGGAAGAGCAGATGGGCTCTTTCCCCTTGGAAGAGCTGGAGAGGGTGCCCTCCTCGTGGTCGCCGTCGATGAGGTCTGACTTTGAAGCTATGGATGCCAAGCCAGCATCGCAGAACGTGTCCTTCAGAAATGACAAAAGGGGCTCGATGGCGATGTAGGATGGCAAATTGTTTACAGCAAGCCAGAGGAGATCAGCGGCGGGGATGGATGAGATCGACGTCGATTAACCTGAGGGGTTGGGGGTGGGCCACTTAACCTGTGACATAGCCAGCCTCAGGCCATCGCCAGCGATTTCAAACATTGAGAACCTTGATTTTTAACTTCTAGTACATCCAAAACTTATTTGAAGTTCATGAAACTTATCGTGTTGTCACATGGACACCAATACAAAGTGGCATTCTACTTTTTTTGTCAAATTTGAGACCAACTTTGATGTAATCTTTATCTAATTACAAACGGCAATTTATTAATAATTGGGAACCAATGTCCCAAATGGATTATTGATTCGAACTGTGAGCGTTAGACCAACAATGGACACATGCCTTGCTTCGGTTAAGAAAAAAAGCAACAACATTAATCATCCAAATTGAAAAAAAATATGTGCCGCCGCGTGACACATGTGTCGTGCAAGCAAGCGTGAGTTGACGGGACACATGCGAGCAATCCTCCGCGCAGGTAGACCGGGAGGCGTGCGTGCAGGTGTGTGAGTTGATGGAGGTGTGCTCCCTATGCAATGTCATTGGGAGGCTTGCGAGTTGCTATGTGAAACTTTGGTAGGCGTGCCAGCAGTCCGGTGTGCAGGCTCACTTGGAGGCGAGCCATCGGTTTGCCCGCCGCCCGCCTCTCTCCCACAACTCCCAGTACTCCAATTAATGGTGCGCCCGAGCAGCCACACCCCCGCATCCTCGCCACACACATAATCTTCTCTCTCCACTTGCATCCTCGACGCCACCCTCACTCCTCAAAGCCGTCGGTGTATGAGGATGCCGCCGAAGTGCCCCATTAGAGGGAGTGGTGACGCCAAGGTTGATAAAGCACTAGAGCACGGCGTGGAGATGGAGACAGAAGTTGCCGTCACCGCCAGTGAGTTATCGCTGTGCACTGACATCATCGACGATGTCGAGCTTTCACAGCCGGAGGCAGACTTCCACACCGACTCTGGTGACGACCCCGACGACGACTCTGACGACCACTCCGGCGACGACTCTGACGACGACGGATAACTGGTTAGTCATCTATACCCATTTGTGCATCAAATAGGTCATGTGGTTTCTCTGGTTACTCCTGCCTCACCCTTTTTGGAATAGAAATCATATGGTTATGTTCTCCCAATCCATTAAATCTGAGTAAGTTTCGTTAGATCCCTGTAGTGTATTGATTGTTTGAATGGTACAAGTGATAAGTGATTGTTTGTTTCATCTGTGCAAATGATTTCTGCTAGTAATCCGACTAGGGTTAGTGTTCGTGCTAACAATTCCTATCGAGGACTTGATAATTGATTTTGAATGACCTACATATGTCTGTGCAATTATTTTCTTCAAGATTGGTCAGTACATAGACGACTATAACACCCATGATGCGGCTATATATCCCACGTGTCGAGGCATGACTTAGAGGCATAACCGCGTGGTGGTTTAGTCGCAAGTGGGGTAACCTTCACACAATCCCATGTACTGAATAAGAAAGGGATAAAGAGTTGGTTTACAGTCGCCACTTCACACAATTAACAAGGTAAACATACATCATCCAGACTACAATCAAGGTCCGACTACGCAACCAAAATAAAAGAAGACAACCCCAAATGCTAGATCCCCGATCGTCCCAACTGTGCTCCACTACCGATCATACGGAAAAGACACATTACAACAACCAAGATCTTCATCGAGCTCCTGAAGCTACTTACGTTAAAGCATAACACAAGACCGTCGAGAAGAGAAGCAACGCAACGGTCGAGACGCTAGAAGTGATCAAGAAGTGATCCTGAAGCTACTTACATTCAAGCATAACACAAGACCGTGTTCACTTCCCGGACTCTATCGAAAAGAGACCATCACAGCTACACACGCGGTTGATGCATTTTAATTTAGTTAAGTGTCAAGTTCTCTACAACCAGATACTAACAAATTCCCATGAGCCACATAACCGCGGGCACGGCTCTCGAAAGTTTATACCCTACAGGGGTCTCCCAACATAGCCCATCACAAGCTCTCACGGTCAATGAAGGATATGCCTTCTCCCAAAAAGACCCGATCAGACTTGGATTCCCGGTTACAAGACATTTCGACAATGGTAAAACAAGACCAACAAAGCCGCCCGATGTGCCGACAATCCTGATAGGAGCTGCACATATCTCGTTATCAGGGCAACACCGGATGAGCAAACCGTACAACTAAAACCAGCCCTCAAGTTTCCCCGAGGCGGCACTGCAAGGGGCTCTAGTTCGGGCACACACTTAGAGAAGCACTGGCCCGGGGGGGTTAAAATAAAGATGGCCCTTGGGTTAATTACTCCCAAGGGAAAGGTATAGGTTGTTAGGCAAATGTAAAACTAAGGTTGGGCCTTGTTGGAAGAGTTTTATTCAAGGCGAACTGTTAAGAGGTTCCCATAACACCCAACTGTGTTATGAACACAAAATCAAGGAACCTAACACCGGTATGACGGAAACTAAGTTGGCAAGAGTGGAACAAAACACTAGGTATAAGGCCGAGCCTTCCACCCTTTACCAAGTGTATAGATGCATTAATTAAAATAAGAGGTATTGTGATATCCCAACATAAAAATGTTCCAACATGGAGCAAACTTCAACTTCACCTTCAATGCACATGATGACATGAGTAGATGCAACACACAAGCGAATGACATGGCAACGACGGTGCATAACTGGAAGACACCTGGCGCATTGGTCTCGGGGTGTTACAACACTCCAGTACTACAAGAGGATCTCGTCCGGAGATCTAGTACGACACCGAAGGGAAACAGAAGAGAAAGGGAAGAGGTAAAACTAAGTTGCCTCTTGGACAAACGAGTGAAACCATGAACCTTGAGAGGTTGGACAGATTGAAAGAAGGAATACAACAAAGATAAACAAAGTTGAAAACACTCCGTTAGAAAAGAGGAACAAGGAACATTACTAGAACTTAGAGGCTAAGTGACAAGATAGATATTGAAACCACTCCGGTTAAAACAAGATAGAGAAGGAATAAGAATGATATAATTTGGACAGCACTCCGACTGTAAATGGAAGGAATTAAACATGAACTTGACAAGATGAGAGGACTCGAATGGAGGACCCGACACTCCGGTTGAATGGATAAGCAAAGGGGAGAATATGATCTTTACCCAAATGGGATGATGGGTCGAAGCGTGCAACATCACAATGCCTCTGGAAGGAAGAATAGAAGATATATAATTGGAATCACACAATGGAGAAGAAAAAATCAGCTTCTACCCAATGAACTAGGAAAGCATCCTTGCAAAGAAGGTTAAAACGGACTTGTTGGAAAAACGAACAATGAAACGAATAAGCTTGTAGTGGTTTATGGAAAACATCTCAAAACTGAGGTGAAATTCTACCAACAAAAACAATTATTGATAGAGGACAATGAAGATATGGAGAACTTCTTCACTGAGTAGGGAAGGAGAAGATGGGATCATTGATAAGCACCATAATCGCAACCATCCTTAGGATAGGCTTTAGGTGAAATATAACCTGAGATAACTCCAAGGAAGAAAATGATGGGTTTAATTATCTCATTTCTGGCAACCTGTCAATCATGAAGCATGATGGAAACTGTCAAAATGGCATACGACCACCTCAAAAGATAAGGTAGGAAGAACTTCACTTCAGAATGCAAGATGAAGAATACTTGAAGTATAGCTTGGCGGATCATAGCTTCGAGAGAAATCTTGACGAACAATTGAAGAATGAAACGAATCCTTGATGAACCACCATGTAGAGCTTCCGTCAAGAACTCCGGTAATAAAGGATGATAGAAAGAAAGAGAAGTTGAAAACACAAGGTGAAGCCTTGCAATGATTTAGATGGAGCTTCACGATGATGTAACCGAGAAAACTTGGAACTCCAAAAAAGAAAGATGAGCAATTGAAACCAAGAATTTTGATGAACCTCCGAAATAATGAATTGAATTTACTCGATGAAACAAGAATAAGAATTACATTATGCTTATCCTTCACTAATTAAATTGACGACCCAGAATGGATTTGGCATTCTACTCATTCTCATTGGAAAGGATTAAGGAGAGATATATCGTAAACTTGGTAAGGTCTTCAACGAACCACCGGTATGTTTTAGAAAGAAAGAATTGATGTGATGATAAAGGAAGTGGAACCTTGAATGCACCGTCGTAAAATTGAAAATGATGAAGAAAGAGAATGAATTACCGGTAAGAATTAGAAAATGAACGAAGATACTTGAGGGAATTTAGATACAAGTTTACGAAGAGATCCCGAGCTGATTAGATCATACTTGAATGATGCACTGGTATGATTAGGAGAACGAGAGCTGAAAGCTGGAATGAATAATTCTGAGATGATGGGCTCCGGAGAATCAAACTAAAAAGAACTCCCGAATTGCTCCGGATGGGTGAAAAGAATTCTCACAATCGAAAAAAATTATGAAAGGATGGCATCAAGCTTGAACTACGAATCTTTGAGAGAACGGATAAAATTTGAAGGAGAAACTCTTCTTCGGTCTTCAAAATTCGAGAATGACGACGAGAAACACCACCATGAATTGTTGAGACACTCCGAAATAATGAAGAATAGAAAGGTTGAGCCAACAAGGAAAAGAATTTGAAAGATCTTGGAGAAAGACATATGACTGATGACAATTCATTCTTACGTCAAACTTTGCAATGAATTCGAGAATAACTCCGGAAAAGAATTAGAAGAGTCAAGTAAGATCCTGGAAAAAAAACCTATGGGTTAGGGCCCACTCAAAAGAAACACCGTTGAAATGAATTACAAGATAGGTTGAGTCGGTTGAATTAAATGGCTAGAATAAGGTAAGACCTCGAAATAGCTTGAAAGGATTACAAATAGAAACTTGAATCTTCTGGGATATCTTCAGCACTCCAGATAACCATGAATAGCAAGAGGTGGATGATTAAGAAGTGCACCAGCATGAGAAAACATTTGAAACGAGGAAAGGAATATGATTAACAAAGCTTTAATTGACTCCACCGGAGAAGAAAAAGAATGAAGAATGATAAAATTGTAGAGCATCTTCATGAGAACCACCGGGTAAGAACTTTGAAGGAAAAGAATGAAGAAACTTCACATCAATAAAAGGATACTTGATTAAGAAGTCTGAGTTATTGAAGAAAAAGCATGGGAGGGCGGGAAAACAAAGGCAACTTGGGGACGGATGAAACAAACACCATTGAGAAAACTTAGAATTGATCTTGCGGATGTTGAAAATGATCGGATCCACTTGAAGAGAAACATCGGTTGGAAAAGAATTGGCATGACAATATCGATGATCACGAGAGATTAGCGCTCCCATAGAAATATGAGAACACCGTTTAGAAAAGGTATGTAATCCACATTTGACTTCGAAGAAACACGAATACCACAAATCAAAACAAAAACAAAGGATTGGCTTGCAGAATAAGCCGGAACAAATACATATGATAGAGATTTACCCAATCCTATATCATGCATCTGTCGGGAAGATATTCTAGGAGCTACTTGAATTCCCACCCATAAACTATCGAAACTTTCTGGTTATCCAATCAGGTGTTGGGGACACATGGGAAGCATAATATCTCACCCAAACTAACAATACCTACATCCAGTTGTATCCATCATTCAACACATAACCAAGAAACCTTCGGAAATCATGTACCTCAACCTTAGAAAAGCATACGTTATACAAGTTATGGCAATACTCCTGAGCTCCCACCCCAGTACTGGGTGGCGTCGAGGTTATCTCACCAACAACTGCATAAAAGAGATTTTCGATGTTGGCAAACTCAGGTATTCCAGAAATGCAATGATAAAATTGTGACGACAACACCTCGGAGCTCAACTCCCCGGGACACTGCCACAACCCCTAAATGCCAGGAGGCACCAAGAACAATGTTCTCGTCACGAGACTATCGGAACGATTCCAAGATACCCGCGTGATCCTAAAAATTTTTTTAGTGAAATTTGAGGAGAGGAGAGTCAAAACTTCTACGTCAGGAGGCCTCACCAGAGAGACGAAGGGACTGAGGAGTAAAAAGAATCCTACTCTCCGATATATATAATCCTAAGACTCAAAACATTTTGTTCTAGACTCAATAACGTCAGCGATTCAATCAAGCAGGGGCTCCTAAGTCGGGGATGGCTCTGATACCAACTTGCAACACCCACAATTCGGCTATATCTCCCACGTGTCCAGGCACGACTTAGAGGCATAACCGCATGGTGGTTTAGTCGCAAATGGGGTAATCTTCACACAATCCCATCTACTGAATAAGAAAGGGATAAAGAGTTGGCTTACAATCGCCACTTCACACAATTAACAAGGTAAACATACATCATCCAGTGTACAATCAAGGTCCGACTACGGAACCAAAATAAAAGAAGACAACCCCAAATGCTAGATCCCCATTCATCCCAACTAGGCTCCACTACTGATCATCCGGAAAAGACACATAACAACAACCAAGATCTTCATCGAGCTCCCACTTGAGCCCGGTTGCGTCACCTGCACTAGTACCATCGGCACCTGCAGCTGTTTGGAAGTATCCGTGAGTTACGAGGACTCAACAATCTCACACCCGCGAGATAAAGACTATTTAAGCTTATGGGAAGGAGAAGGTAGTGAGGTGGAGCTGCAGCAAGCACTAAGCATATATGGTGGCTAACATACGCAAATAAGAGCGAGAAGAGAAGTAACGCAACGGTCGAGAAGCTAGAAGTGATCAAGAAGTGATCCTGAAGCTACTTAGATTCAAGCATAACACAAAACGTATTCACTTCTCGGACTCCACAGAAAAGAGACCATCACGGCTACACATGCGGTTGATGCATTTTAATGAACTTAAGTGTCAAGTTCTCTACAACCGGATATTAACAAATTCCCATCTGCCACATAACCACGGGCACGGCTCTTGAAAGTTTATAGCCTGCAGGGGTCTCCCAACTTAGCCCATCACAAGCTCTCACAGTTAACGAAGGATATTCTTCTCCCGGAAAGACCCGATCAGACTCGGATTCCCGGTTACAAGACATTTCGACAATGGTAAAACAAGACCAGCAAAGCCGGCCGATGTGCCGACAATCCTGATAGGAGCTGCACATATCTCGTTCTCAGGGAAACACGAGATGAGCAATCCATACATATAAAACCATCCCTCAAGTTTCCCCGGGGTGGCGCTGCAAGGGGCTCTAGTTCGGACCAACACTTAGAGAAGCACTAGCCCGGGGGGTTAAAATAAAGATGACCCTCGGGTTAATTACTCCCAAGGGAAAGTTATAGGTTGTTAGGCAAATGTAAAACCAAGGTTGGGACATGCTGGAGGAGTTTTATTCAAGATGAACTGTCAAGGGGTTCCCATAACACCCAACCGCATTAGGAACGCAAAATCAAGGAACATAACACCGGTATGACGGAAACTAAGGCGAGAGGAGTGGAACAAAACACCAGGCATAAGGCTGAGCCTTCCACCCTTTACCAAGTATATAGATGCATTAATTAAAATAAGAGGTATTGTGATATCCCAACATATCCATGTTCCAACATGGAACAAACTTCAACTTTACCTGCAACTAGCAACGCTATAAGAGGGGCTGAGCAAAAGCGATAACATAGCCAAACAACGGTTTGCTAGGATGGTGGGTTAGAGGCTTGATATGGCAATATGGGAGGCATGACATAGCAAGTGGTAGGTAGCGCGACATAGCGATAGAACGAACAACTAGCAAGCAAAGATAGAAGTGATTTTGAGGGTATGGTCATCCTGCCTGAGATCCCGCAAGGTAGAAGAACGAGTCCACAAAGAAGACAAACGGACGTAATCGAACAGATCCTCACAACTCCAGAACAAAACCGAAGCTAACGAGAGAAGCAACCCGGAAAGAAGCAAACAACATAGTAAACAACCATCACATAAGCATGGCATGATGCGAAAAAAGTATGATGCATGTCCGGATTAAAGAGGCATGGCATGGCAAAGTGCAACAAACAATACTACAAATTAAGTGGAGCTCAATATACAACGGAGTTGCATATTTAAGAAAACAACACATTCAAACATTTAGTTCACTCTCGTTTATGTACCCAACAATATTAAATGTTATTAACATGGCAAGAGGTGAAGCATCATAAAACTACCTATGTAGGCAAGTTTAAATGAGGCCGGAACAACAAGCAACAAGTACAGAAAAATCCTCATGTGCAATTTATGTATTTGGTACTTTTTTGCCCTAAACCATATTTTAGAGTTGTTAAACATGCAAAGTAATGTCACCACGGTTAACTAGGCATTTTCTACCCCATTTGCATATAAATTTTATTTAAAATGGAGCTACGGTTAATTAGTTATGAAATAAATCATTTTAACATGGCATATGAGAAAATTTAAACAAACATCAATTTAAACATTTCTAACATGGGTGAAAGCGGAATATTATGAAACTAGACAAAATTCTAAGCATTTTAGATATATAAAGTTTTTACATATGATGCATAGTTTGTGAGTTATTAAATGCATGAAGTCTAGGGAGCTTCCTGTAAAACTGGTTTCTCTGGAATAATTAGCAAAATCGCAGAGGCAGGAAAAAAATACATCCGGCCGAAACTGTTCACGGGCCTAGCAGGAAAAGGAGGTGGGGGCAGCTCACCACGGGCCAAGGCCCAGGTCGATGGAGCCAGTTGAGCCGCGTGGCTTGTGGCTAGGCCTTGGATGCTCGGTCAATGCGCGCGGTCTCCTCGCTCGCTCGATCTGGAGCAGGGGAGGCAGAGGCTGGCGAAGCCGGCGAACTCCGACGGCGAGGGAGGGCGCTGGGAGGCAACAAGGGCCCAAGAAGACTCGGGAATAGATGGATCCGGTCCCGCGCGACCGAATCTGGGCGATGTGGCGGTGGATGGAGCTCCAGTGACAGATGAGAACGATATGTGGCGGCTGCGGCCATGGCTTCGAGCTCGCTGGTTCCTGCAAGAGAGAGGGAGATGGTGAGCGCGTGAAGGCGAGACGGAAGGGAAGGAGAGGGGGCATCGAGGCAGGCCTGCACATGGAGTCCGGCGAGTGGGCGGAGTCTGATGTGGTCGCCGATGAGGCGCGAAATGCAGTAAGCGGTGGTGGACCAAATAGGGACGAGCGGGACGGACGGGGTCGAGGAACAAACGACCAGGCGCTAGGGATGGGCGGGGGCAAGGTGCGGGCGCGTCGGGCCCAGATCGGCCCGGGGCGGGCCGCGGATGGGCTACGGCTGGCCCATGAGGTGGTGGGAGGAGGCTGCGGGATGCAGGGAGGCCGCGTGGCACATGGGGAATGGCGGTGAGCGGCGCTGGGTGGAGGAGGAGCCAATTGGGGCGCGCCAAGTGGCGATGGAGGGGTGGATCTCGCCGGAATTTGAGAAGGAGGGGGGGTTGGTTGTGCCTGGAGGCGGCAGATCCGAGGAGGAGGGGGTCTAGGGGTAGGGGAAGACTAGGGTAGCCCATTTTTGGAAGGGGGATGTCTAAATATAGACATGAGCTTGGGTTTGGGGTGGTTTGTGTAGGAGAATTTTCGGGCTGAGAGGAGAGAGAGAAGAGGGAGGCCTGGTGGCAGTTTCGGGGCCCGAAACATCTGATGAATAAACTGACTATATTCTCGCTATAGTTATCCATTGGGGTGTCAACCGAACTCCGAATGCGATGAAATTTGGCAGACGGTCTACCTACAACATAACAACACCGCATGCCAACTTCCAACCCATTCCGAGAATATTTTCCGACCACTTATAAATACTATTTCGGATGTCTCGCGGGGGCGTGCAAGTGTGTCTGGGCTCAGAACGGACAACAGAAAGAATGGGGAGACCGGGACGGATGCAAGTTTTGAAAACATGATGATGCAATGCACATGATGACATGACAAGATGCAACACGCAAGCGAATGACATGGCAATGATGGCACATACCTGGAAGACCCCTGGCAGATCAGTGTCGGGGCGTTACAACGACTGTGCTTAAAAATCAAACCTTAATCTCTGGATATGTATACATAATTAGCCATAAATTCCTAATCCTACTTCACGACATGTAATCATTGATTTTATGCCAAATTTGTTTTACTATTTGTATAGGTGCTGTCTGACGATCTGGACAGCGAGGAAGAAGATGTCCAGAGGAAGTACAAGAGGAAAATCCTAAGGGAGCTTTATGCGGGAATGGATAATAGGCATATCAGGACCTGGAACGGCGGCTATCGATGCCCATTTTGCAACCACAAGAGTCATGATGCGTATCTAAGTGTTTTGGCGCATGCAAGAGGACGGTCCATTGGCTCCTTTAACCAGAAATATTCTAGCAGGGTGGCGCATGACCTTTATGCCGAGTGCCTGGAGAAGCTTCAGGATCGTGCCGGCATGTGAGATGAGATGTTGGATCGAACTATGTATGCTTGAGTATATGCTTAATCACGGTTGAACTATGTAGTTTTGGTTGAACTATGCTAGTGTACATGTACGCTTATTATGTACGTATGAGTATGTTTAATCTATGTTTACTTATGTCTAACCGTGGGATATGGATGCAATCAGATCGGTTGATGGAATCTACCTCCGTCTTGGTTTATTGGTCCCCTTTGTAATTTGTGTTAAATTTTGACCAAAGGTTTAACTGAAAAAATGTTAGTGCAGGTCGGCAACAATTATATCATTGGATGGGTATTTGAGCATAGTGTTCAATGATATAATTTTTGGTGACATGCATAAACATTTATTAGTTAAATATTTGGTCAAAATTTGGTAAAAAATACAAAGGGGATCCAATAAACCAGGACGGAGGTAGTACGTCAATCACACACGGTTCCCAAAATTGGAACCGTGTGCAATGACTTTCATTTTGCTAGTTGCGTCAATCACACACGGTTGGCTCTAGCAAACCGTTGGCTCCAAAATTCTTTGTGGGACAGAAAACCCTCACCACCAAATTCAAAAAAGAAAAAGGAAAAAACTCACAATCCCCACATCAGAAAAAGCCTCACCCCGCCGGCCACCCCCCTTCGGTCCCCATTCACAACTGCACAAGCTCCTCCGTGTCTATGCATGGCACTACCAATCGTGGCGGTAAACACTTAGCTTGACGCCTGCCGAAAAAACCCACCGCATTTCGCCACTTCCGCTTGCCGCCGCCTATCGCCATCAACTTTCTCGACGCGGTCCGCGGTCGACCCAGCTCCGCTCTTATCCTAGTTCATCTTCCTCCTTTAATCACCCGGCCGAAATCGGCGTGAATTCATTTTTATTTGAGCTGATTTAAGGGTTTTCTTCCGTACATAGAGTGTACAATGCGCGGACACATCAGGACCTTGCGGCCTCCGCCAGACTTTCCATCTCACCATACCAGATGACTTAAGGATGCGCACGGTATGTTCAATCTCACCATAAATCGGCTGGCATGGTCTACTTTCCAGAACATATTCTAAATATTATTACATTTGGATAAAAGGTGCCACATGCACCATATACGTCAAAGGGGATTTCCCCCTCTTATTTCTATATTAGGCAAATTAATAATGTATTGTTCTTTCGATTACCCTCATACTTCCATGACATCATGTTTACCCTATCTATTTAATTATAAATTTTTGTCCTTTGATTTCGACTGTTGAACAGTTCTTTCAAATTGGGCCCATATTTGCATGTTACCGTATATTCTGTAACAATCCTACCATTTTCTACAGCGCGCCCCTTGCTATGCAACAGAATCTGTAGTGCACAATCTTTCCCTTTACATAAATCAAGACTGCAGGGATGTCATACTACACGCAAACCATGGATTTACAATCGTTGCTACTGTAAGACTTACTGAACATGGTGACCCCTATTTTGGCACTCGCTTTTGGAGAGAAATTGCTAAGTTTTATGAACCGCAAGCTGGCACTAGAATTGCACTACACATAAAAGGGCCTGGTCATGAGATATATGGTAACTTCGTTGACGATATCATCAGTCCAAACTTTGTTCGAAGTAAGTTTTCTTTTGAACTATCTGCATGTTAACTTACCGAGCAATATCAAATGAATTGTGTACTATTTAAGCAACCAACTGTTATTCCCTTTTCTTACTATATTCCTACCTAATAACTTCTAGTTACCAATACACTTTTCTATTACCCTCTTTTAACTAAATATTCCCTGTACTCCCATTTCTATCAGAAAGCGCCTCTAACAAGGAGACTCCGGAGGTGGAGAACGGGGTGCCAAAAGCGGAGGCGGACCGAGCTAGAACCGCAAGCGAGTCTAGCAGGCCTAGACTTCATCAGCAGTTTCCCTCGATGATATGTTGACAGTTATCATCTCCCTCCTCCCTATCAAATATGGGGCGCGGACAACTATCCTTTCTCGGCGGTGGCACCCGCTATGGAAGTCCAGCCCTCTCGATCTCATTGACACCCACAAGCTTTGCCATGGCTGTCACAAAATCTTGGATGCATTCTCCAAGATCCTCGGCAGTAACCTTGGCCCAACCAGAGGTCGAAGAATGGGCAAGTTCCATTCCAACGGCAAGGACGGAGCCAGGCTTGACGACTAATTCCGATCCCCCACCCTAGATCGGCTCGAGGAGCTCACTTTTGATGATGAGCACATGCGGTTGCTACCCAAGTCCGCACTCCGCCTCGCACCCACACTACACGTCGCCAAGTTTACGAACTGCCATCCCCCTTAATTACGCGCCCGCTCTTATTCTACCACAACTGAAGCACCTCGAGCTCGTCGTCGTCTGCCTCTCAAATGATGACACGGAGGGCCTGCTCCATGGCTGTACTACACTCGAGTACCTTCGTCTTCATGCGATCAATGGGTTGAGTACCTTCCACATCACCTCCATGACTCTCCGGACTTTTATGTGTGTTGCTGGTGTGGTAGGAAGTCATCACAAGATGTGTACCATGCTATGGTCATTGAGGACACACCTACACTTGAGAGATTACTTATATTTGATCAGGAAGGACCAACAAGAATCAATATCATTTTTGCGCCATAATTGATAGTGGTGGGCTACTCGTTTGACAAATACTGCGAACTTGTCATTGGATCCACACCCATTGAGGTACAACAGCCGCCTTCTACCTCCACTTCTACAAATTAACATTATTTCTAATTTTTAAGATGTTTGTTCATCTATCATTCAAAAATGATTCCGACAAGCTTGACCCTGAACCTGCGCACAGTGAAGCTCTTGGCACTAGAATATATCAGCCCCAACCTGGAGCAAGTTTTCAGTTTCCTAAGATGCTTTTCGTGCCTAGAGAAGCTATATATCGAGGTGATGTTCCTTTCCTGTTAAATGTTATCCATAAGGGAGTTCAATTTGTGACAACTTTTTCCAACTTAACAATTACAATGTACTACAATTTCTCAAGGCTTCTTTTGGAGGATTTCAGTACATACATGTCCCCCCCATATTGGTTGATTGATCCATACGTTTACAATCAATAAGCATTTCTCCTTTGGATTTATCTGTAGTATTTTTCTTAGGGAATTTTTCATCCACTCCAACCTCTTTTGAAGAAGGCTACATTTTTCTAGAATGTAATCAAATGCCCATGTTAATTATGGCAGATCGAAGATGGGATGTTAGTGCATTTTACAAATCCTGCAAACCAAATATGCCTGTAGTATTGTTCAAAACTGCATGTAGGCACTAACACATCTTCTTCTTTTGAAGATAAGATTAGGCCTAGTGGTGGATAATGTGATACAATATAACAATCACGTCGAATGCCTAGATCTGCATCTCTCAGAAATTACTTTGAACTCCTACCGAGGGACCTTACCAGAGATTATATTCACCAGGTTCTTTGTTCTTAGAGCAAGGGTGCTGAAGGAAATAAGATTTCCCATACATTTTTTCGCAAAAATGAATGGTTTGTTGACTAGCGTTGGCGTCTGCGGCAGAATGGAATAGGCTCCAAAAAGGCTAAATCTCATTTTGGAACTTCAGATGACAGAGTAATCGGAAGTCATCGTGTCAACCCCATACATGACTTCTCTGTGGCTGACCCCTTCGCAAAAATTGCGAGGTTTAGAAACCAGACCTAGAAGTGGTAATATTAGTTTGAACCTCTCTGATATCCATGTTTGGCGGATCAGCGCGAGGATTTGCAGCTGATGAGCTGAATCTCATATCTAATATCAGTTTGAACCTTGTAATCTTCAAATTTGATCCATATAACTCTTGAATATGAACCTTGTAATATTCCGATCTTTTGTGGTACAATCGTTGAAATGGCATCATATGAGACTCATATATTGGTAGCACTATTTTGACCTTAATATGCAATGGTCTTAGATTTTATTAACCATTCTTGTCGTGGGTTTGTCACGGCAGATGTCCTCGTGAAAGGACTTAGTCGTGGTGACATTGCTATGGTTTAGCCTAAAGGGGTTAAACCGGACAAGGGACACGGGGGTTTTTATACTAGTTCCGCCCCTTCGATGAAGGTAAAAGCCTACGTCTAGTTGTGTTGGTATTTCTAGGGTTTCATTGACCAGGTAGCGAATCCGCTTTGCCTGTCTCTCGAGTTATTGTGTCTTGTCCCTAAACCGCTGTCGGATCGTCCCTTTATATACATAGGTTGACGCCCGCCGGTTATAGAGTCCCGAGGCCTGATCATAAACATGTCCGGCTCAGCATCTATCCTTCCTATCTTACAATGCAAGTTACATAATAAGGTCGGTTTACATCTACAGGACTTAACTCTCCTTTGGGCCTTGGGCCTTCGTAAAGCGTCATCATTCTTACGTCTTCATAGGCTTCTAATCTTCATAAAGTTAATACGGCTACTCCTGGCCGGTTTACGTCAAGTAGTAATATCCCCAACATTAGGCCCAGATTGGTTCGAACTTGTTCATGTCAATCTTCAATACTTAGAAAAATTCCTCCTTTGCATCTTCGCCTTGATCTTGCAAACCGCCGTGACGTCATACTCCAGGATCATGATAAATCGCCGTGACGTCACCTTGTTATTTAAAAATGAGATATCTCACTTTGAGTTAATGAACTTGTGACAATCGAGGCGACCACTCCTGTTAGGTATCCAATATTCTAGCCACTCGATTCTCGCGCCTGTTACCTCCGACTTTACCTTATAAATAGGGCCACGGGTCATTTCCTTTTTTCCCTTTGTCTCTTCGCTTCTTCTTCCTCCTCGCGACGCCTCTGCACCCGAGCACCACCTCCATCGCCAAGCTCCGCCTTTGCATCTCTGTTGGCCACTGCATCGACCTGGTTGCACTAGATAGCCGTGGCATACCTCCGCTTGCTTCAACAGCCGCTGTAAGATCTCCCCTTTCCTCCTCTATAGATCTACCTAGTGTTTTAGTGTTCATGAATGTTCACTGAAGCTCTGGCCACTGTTCTTCCCTATTCCTCCTTAGTCCATGGAAAAACCCTCAAGCTTGATGTATTCCGTGTATTAGCTATAGCGTTCCTTATCTTTTGCTATCACAACAAATATTTATGCGCATAACAACTGATCTGGACCTTTGTGAACTGCTTCGGGACCAACCTTTTTAGCTCTAAATCTTTTTGCTTTTCCTGTCTTACGGTAGATCCAAAATTTCCATGTAATTTTGTGAAACCCGTTGTACCTTACTTAGTCATTCTTGCCTTAGATCTGTATCTTCTTCATTACATAGTCGGTTTACCTTTGTAGAAAACAATCTATCACATACCATTAGTCCCCTTGTAAACCGGCAACCCCTTGATCTCCGTCGTCATATTCCTTGTCATTTGTAATTATATCATCCTCCTGTTTACCAATTTCACATACTTGGATTCCTTTATTATGTTGCACCTTATGGATCACTATGAATGAATTGTAAACCGACATTTCTTTCCAGCTTTTCACTTGCAATGGCCAAGCAATTTTATTCCTGCAACTCGACTCCCTCCCAGGTTACTGAGGAGCAACTGAATGGTATGGTTAAGATCGGCACCTTACCAATGAAGAATGAGATCTGATGGCGAGTTCCTGGGCCGGAAAATCCTCCCACCCCTAAGTATGGTGAGATAGTGGTGTTTGTTGATCACATAGGTCGTGGTTTCAAACCGCCCGGGTCAAAGTTTTTCTGGGATGTGCTGGCCATCTTTCAACTCCACCCTCAAGATATTGGACCCAACTCGCGTAATTTGTGGTAATATTGCGTTTTACTGCAACAAAACGTAGTTGTAGCAATAAATTTTGTTGCAATAGACCGGAATCCTTGTAGTGTCGGTATCCAATATATGCAACTTCCAAGTTTTCTATGAAGCGTACCTCCAAGAAGAGCCAACTGTGGAGCTATTCCGGGATTTCTTCCATGTGAACCGACGCACTGAATTTGTAGATGGACCCAATACTGAACTTGGTGGCGTCTCCATTCAAAAAAGAAAAGAGGTTGAATTTCCTCATGCCAAGCTGCACAGTCACCCCAAAGAGTGGAATCAAACATGGTTCTAATGTAAAGATACCTCCCCTGAAGACGAGAATCCTCTGCCGGGTTACCGTGCCCACCGGATTGCCAATACTCATCCACTTCCACAACACCTAAGTGCCCAGGAACGGGCCCAGTATGCACCTCAACTCGCCAAGCTGAGAGCCTTCTTAGCCAATGGTTTAACAGGTGTAGACTTTGTCTGTTGTTGGATATCATGGAGCATCTTGCCGTTAAGTCGTCGTTCCGGCTTAATGTGCGAGTATACTGGTGAAGCAGAAGACTCCCAATGTCATATCAATATTCAGCTAACATATGAAGAGGTCACTGAGGCCGTCAAGAAGATATTGAATGAATCGGAAGATGTGTGTCACCAAACCGGTTTAGACCCTTTTTACAGGGAAAACAAACCGCCTGCTGTAAGTACTGTTCCTCGGCTTTACATTTGATATCCTTAGATTGTACAATCCTTGAATACCCATCTTTTTACCTTTAAACAGGGTGATGATCCGTTTTGGAAGAAGAAACCTCTGTAGAAAGCGGCAAAAACTGCCCGCCCTAAAACCAAAGCCATTAACAAAACCACAAAGCGGAAAGCACCTGAACGCATCAGTATGGAACTGGACGACGACCCGGATGAACCAGAAGTTGAGGTAGAAATTGATTCACTTGGTTCCCTTTTCATGCATCTCATTGACAATGATACTTATCAGGAGGACATGGAGGGAAGCCAAGCTGATGATGTAGAGGTAATTATCCTTTCCTCCGGTTCAGACTCTATGCCAACACAAAAAATCTGTCAAGCGGTCCGGAAAGTAAGCTTTTCTCATCCTCTTGTTCGCTTGGATCCAACATTTATTTTGAAGACGCAGCAACACGAGGCTCGCCGCACAACCCGGCACAGCAGCCAAAAGGTCACTTCGGCTGGCTTACCTGACACCCTAGTTCGACAGCGCCGATCTAATCCATCTGATTTGAATTATCAGGTGACACCTCTTTCATCCTATGGCGAGTCAACAGCGACCCAACTTCCTCCTCTCAAAACTGAAGTTGGGTAAGTACTTCAACTCCTTCTTTTGATGTTTTCATACTTTATATACTATGCTTAACTTTCACATCTTTTTCCGTTTTAGAGGCAAAGCTAGACCCAGCAAAAAGGCTCGGGTGAACAATCCACCCGAAGACCAGGTGGTTCTTGAACCAGAGCAAACGGTTGAATCGGAGGGTCCAAATCCTGAAGCTACCTTTGATGAACCACCCCCTCAAGATCACAATACTAATGAACAACCAGAAGTTGACACTGCTATACCTGATGATGAACCAGCAAATCCCATCCGGCACCCCATCAACTCCAGAAAAGACTGCTGGAGACAAAGAAGGCGATGTTATCATTACCAGTATGAGCCACAGCTCTCCTGGCCATCCTGTTATATTGGCGAAGCATAGTGCCAAGGAAGAGCATGCTCCCATGGAAAAAGGCAAATGGAGCACTGACTTGTCAAGCTACACCCATCTCAGCACTCAAGAACTCCACTCCGATTTTCTAAACTGTCTGCACTCAAACCGTGATTATGAAGCCGGTTTGGTGAACCTGATGAAGGAATGCTATGAGGTATTTTCATCACTTTTCCTTTCTTAAATCCAAAGTACAAGTATCATCCAAAGTAGCCCCCAAGGGCTGGTTTATGATGGCAATCATAAACCGGGACTTTATAATACTTTAACTCTTGCAAACATGTCCTCCATATATCAACTGATCTGTTGAAGTAAACCAGACCTGATTATTGCATTCCTGTAGTTTTCGCCTGTGTAGTCCTCAAGGGCCGGTTTATCTTTTCAAGGTGACCCAGGTCTTTTAATCCATGTATCCATTTTAACAGATATACATTAGCCCCCAAGTGTCAAAGATAATGCTTGCATTTTACTTGAGACTTGCAAATAAAATTTTGATGATAGAACAAATAGGCATTAGCCCCAAGTACAAAGTGCATAACTGGTTATACGCTTGGTACTTCAAATATACATATCGCCTTGTTGATATATCTTGCCGTTGCAGGCCGAGCTCAGTAAAAGGGATGCTCAAACCGCTGACCTTCAGGAGAACGTCAAATGTCAGCAAACAGAGGCTTCCAAGGCCAAGGAAGAGTTAACGAATGCCTTAGTAGCCATGGAAAGGCTGAAAGAGACCTTTAACAAAGAGCGTGCAGACTAGGAAACAGAAAAGGCCGATTTAACAAAGAAGGCCAAGGACGCAGAGGCAGCCCTAAAGCCGGTGGTTGAAGAACTGACCAGCTTAAAGCGGCAGATTAACGCCATGACTTCTGCTGTGTTTGGTAAATACCCTCTCATGCAGTTTGTCTAATTAAAAATATCTTATCAATGACTGGTTTACTGATGCTTAACCATGACAGGGACCCGCATTGCTCATCTGGGCTCTGACATGTGGATGAAGTTGAAAGCGGCCTATACCTTGATATAATAGATGTTCTCTAGATCCCAGTGAGCCATTTGCACTGCAGCTTATAACAAGCCTCCGCCAACGCTGATAAAAGAAACTATTGAAAAGCTAGCCATGCTGCCTGCCCGGATCAACTTACTGAAGAGATCAGCCGCAAGGTCAGGAGCGCTGACCGCGCTATATCGGGCCAAGGCATGGATTCCGGATCTTGAACCGGCAGATATCATCAAAGGGTATCCTGGTGAGAAAGAAGACGGCTCAGACATCAATAACGACGATCTCCAAAGGCTAACAAAGGAGATGCGATCGATAGCGAGCAAACTAGCAGAGGACACAGATCTATCTCATTTTCAACCGGTTTACGATCTCCGAAGGGAGTGACCGTGGCCCATGCACCTCCTCCCAGATGAGCCGACCGGACCGCTGCGCCCGAAGGAGCCGTTGACCCTCAAGCACTACCGTCGTGCGACCACGCTGCCCAGGTGGTCGTCCCACAGCTGTGTGGACGTGGCACCACAGTCGTCGCCACAACTGGCACCGTCAGGAGCGAGGCGATGGTGCAGCCGACATCATCACCATCTATGTAGAGCACATCCACGGAGGCTATGGCGGGTGCTCAGTTGCTACTTAGGTTCCCGCCAGTAGCCGAGCAGAGGGATGAATGGTGTGCCACCATCCAGAGCCTGCTCGGTTTCGCTGAAGCTAGGGGCTCACGGCGAGCTGGCCCGGCACGACCTCCCCAAGCGACAGCAACCGCCCGTACCGCTGGTCAAATGAAGGGGGTCGTCCCCACAGTCCAGTCTCCACCATGATAGCTGACGCGGGCGTAGCAGAATCAAGACCCCGACGACGTCTCGATGGCCCCTTCTAACCGTCAAGCATGACAAGGCCAACGTCGAGCCCCGGAGGATAGGCGGCGGGAAGACGGGCGCATTGTCATAGATCGGCGCCACGATGTCCTCCTCCAGACCAACAGGTGCGGCGGCCTCAACGTCGACGAGCCCGTGCTCGGTGTTGGCAGGTTCCTACCTTTCGAGGTCAGATGCCCTGCCCTTACATGAGAGCTGCGGCAAGTCTGTTGGCCGTCCATTCGCACATTCAAGTCAGATATACCTGAGAAGTACGACAGGAGGCTGAACCCGGAAGAATTCCCGAGCATCTGCACCATTATTGTTCAAGCTACCAGGGGAAGAGATGAAAAGGTGTTTGCCAACTACTTCCCGTTGGCTCTCAAGTCCAACGTGAGGTCTTAGCTGATGCACCTACCGGAGAACTCCATTTCATCATGGGAAGACCTCCGCCATGAGTTCATCAGTGCCTGCACCAGTGGCCACCAAGAGCCCGGCAGGCCCAGCGACCTGCAGCTTCTCCAGCTGAAGGAAGGATAAACTCTCCCAAGAATTTACAAAGATTGAGTAAATTTCATAGGAATATTCAAAATATCCATCCGGCAGCTGTTATTGCCGCCTTCTAGTCCAATGTGCGCAACTGTCACATTCGTTCTAATATGAATGTGCGGTTTCCCAAGACTGTGAAGGAGCTATACACACTGGTGGATAAGTGTGCTCAGATGGAGGAAGGAAGGAAGTTGCCCGGAGAGGAGGATTGTACCAATGTTGATTCAGAAGATGCAGATGAAGATGAATCAACCAGTCAGAGGAAGGGTAAGAAGCTCAGTAAGAACCCCAGAGATAAGGCAGTGATGATTGTAGAAAGTTCAGGCACACCTAGTACTGGCAAGAAGGCCAAGGCTGAGGCCCCCGGAAATGAAGTTGCCGCTTGCACAACCTGCAGGGAAGTGATGAACCACAAGTATAGGGGATCTATCATAGTCCTTTCGATAAGTACGAGTGTCGAACCCAACGAGGAGCAGAAGGAAATGATAAGCGGTTTTCAGCAAAGTATTCTCCGCAAGCACTGAAATTATAGGTAACAGGTAGTTTTGTGATAAGATAATTTGTAACAAGTAACAAGTAACAAAAGTAAATAAAGTGCAGCAAGGTGGCCCAGTCCTTTTTGTAGCAAAGGACAAGCCTGGACAAACTCTTATATAGAGAAAAGCACTCCCGAGGACACATGGGAATTATCGTCAAACTAGTTTTCATCACGATCATATGGTTCGTGTTCGGTACTTTGATAATTTGGTATGTGGGTGGACTGGTGCTTGGGTACTGCCCTTACTTGGACAAGCATCCCACTTATGATTAACCTCTTTTGCAAGCATCCGCAACTACAACAAAAGTATTAATGTAAACCTAACCATAGCATGAAACATATGGATCCAAATCAGCCCCTTAAGTAGCAACACAGAAAGTAGGGTTTAAGCTTCTGTCACTCTAGCAACCCGTCATCTACTTATTACTTCCCAATGCCTTCCTCTAGGCCCAAATAATGGTGAAGTGTCATGTAGTCGACGTTCACATAACACCACTAGAGGAGAGACAACATACATCTCATCAAAATATCGAATGAATACCAAATTCACATGACTACTAATAAAAAGACTTCTCCCATGTCCTCATGAACAAACGTAACTACTCACAAAGCATATTCATGTTCATAATCAGAGGGGTATTAATATGCATATAGTATCTGAACATATGATCTTCCACCAAATAAACCAACTAGCATCAACTACAAGGAGTAATCAACACTAGTAGCAACCCACTGGTACCAATCCCAGACTTGGAGACAGGAATTGGATACAAGAGATGAACTAGGGTTTGAGAGGAGATGGTGCTGGTGAAGATGTTGATGGACATTGACCCCCTCCCGATGAGAGGATCTTTCGTGATGACGGTGGCGATGATTTCCGCCTCCCAGAGCAAAGTTTCCCCTGCAGAACAGCTCCGCCAGAGCCCTAGATTGGTCCCGCCAAGGTTCCGCCTCGTGGCAGCGGAGTTTCTTCCCGTGAGCTAGATTATGATTTTTTTCTCATCGAAAGACTCCATATAGCAGAAGATGGGCATCGGAGGGCCACTAGGGGGCCCAAGAGGCAGGGGGCGCGCCCCCCACCCTCGTGGGAAGGGTGTGGCCCCCCTCCGGAACGTCTTGTGCTCAGTATTTTTTATATATTATGAAAATGACTTCCATGAAGTTTCAGGACTTTTGGAGCTGTGCAGAATAGGTCTCTAATGTTTTCTCCTTTTCAAACCCAGAATCCCAGCTGCCGGCATTCTCCCTCTTTATGTAAACCTTGTAAAATAAGAGAGAATAGGCATGAGTATTGTGACATAATGTGTAATAACAGCCCATAATGCAATAAATATCGATATAAAAGCATGATGCAAAATGGACGTATCAACTCCCCCAAGCTTAGACATCGCTTGTCCTCAAGAGAAAGCCGAAATGGAAAAATATGTCCACATGTTTAAAGATAAAGGTGTCGATAATAATAAAATACGGACATGAGGGCATCATGATCATTATTAGAATAGAAACTTATATAATTCTTGTCATATGATCTCTTATGCTAGAGTAACAATTAAATCAAAATTTCAAGTATGAATCATAAACTTCATTGAAAACTAACAAACTATAATCTCAGTCACTGGAGCAATTGCAATTTATCATAACATAGGAAAGAGTCAATATAAGAGCTTTTCAGCAAGTCCACATACTCAACTATCATATAGTCTTTCACAATTGCTAACACTCACGCAATACTTATGGGTATGGAGTTTTAATCGGACACAGAGAAAGATAGGGGCTTATAGTTTTTCCTCCCAACGTTTTACCTCAAGGGTAATGTCAACAATAATAGTTCATGAAAACTCACATCCAATTATCCATATATACCAGGATCTTTCCAACATGTTGTGCTTGCCAAAAGATAAAATTTAAAGAGGAAGGGTGAAGATCACCATGACTCTGATGCAAGGTAGGAGATAAAAGTAAAATATAGACTCTTCGCAGAGGGAAGCATAGGTTGTCATGCGCTTTTATGGTTGCATGCACAAAATCTTAATGCGAAAGAACGTCACTTTATATTGCCACTTGTGATATGGACCTTTATTATTCTGTCTGTTGCTTTTATTTCTTCCATATCACAAGATCGTATAAATCTTATTCTCTCCCACACTAATAAGTCATACATATTTAGAGAGCAATTTTTTTATTGCTTGCACCGATGACAACTTACTTGAGGGATCTTACTCAATCCATAGGTAGGTATGGTGGACTCTCATGGCAAAACTGGTTTAAGGGTGTTTGGAAGCACAAGTAGTATCTATACTTGGTGCAAATAATTTGGCTAGCATGATGGGGAAACGCAAGCTCAATCATGTTGGATGATTCATGACAATATAATTTATCTCAGATGTAAGAAAACATAACCCATTACGTTGTTTTCCTTGTCCAACATCAACCCTTTAGCATGTCATATTTTAATGAGTGCTCACAATCATAAAAGATGTCCAACATAGTGTATTTATATGTGAAGACCTCTCTTTCTTTATTACTTCTTATTAATTGCAACGATGACCAAAACTATGTTTGTCAACTCTCAACAACTTTTATTCATCATACTCTTTCTATGTGAGCTCACTACTCTCCATAAGTTCCATATGATCTCTTTTATTTCTTTTTATTCTTTTCTCTTTTTTTATTCACTCAAGATTATGGATAATTAATCAAGCCCTAGACTCAACACTAATCTTTATTATATATAGCTCACGCACTCGAACACATAGAAGGATCATAAAGCAAAACTCACAACTATATCATACTAAGAACTTCTATTTTACTAGATCGAAATATTATCAAAAGGATCGAACTAAGAAAAGTCATAAAGATAAAAGTGATGGTGATACGATACCGAGGAACCTCCCCCAAGCTTGGCTGTTGCCAAGGGGAGTGCCCATACCAGATACTCAGTTCTTCTTTGTTGGTTAAGAAGGTGGAGTTGTTGATGATGGATAGTTGCACATCGAGCGTAGGAGGTCTTCTAACTTGCGGATAATGCCTTTGAGTGCGATGATATGCTCCTTCAACAAAATATTTTCATGCGTGAGATACTTATTTTGTATACGAGCTAGCTCAATCATCTTGAAAGCT
Source organism: Triticum urartu (assembly GCF_003073215.2). NCBI lineage: Eukaryota > Viridiplantae > Streptophyta > Magnoliopsida > Poales > Poaceae > Triticum > Triticum urartu. The sequence goes on from NC_053025.1 coordinate 270,264,353, forward strand.
TCGATCTCAGTTGGGGTAAGAAGATTGTGATCAAGTTGAAGGATGTCTTCTGTTGCCGGAACTTGGTCCTCCGTGGCCTTCTTGATCCCTTCATCCTTGTTGATCTCCATGGGTTCTTCTCTCTTCAGCTCTATCTTCATTAGCCAAGCGTCGTTGCTCTCATTGTGGAGGAGGAGGGAGACGACATGATGCTTGGCTTTGACAACCCTGGCAGAAAATAGCTCAAAACAAGAACATGAGATTTTTGCGTGATACGGGAGTCAAAACCTTCGGGGGATTATATAATGTATTTTTACCGACCAAAAGAAGTATCATGCAAGAAAACAGAGTCCGGAGAGCACACGAGGTGCCCGCGAGGTAGGGGGCATGCCCTCCACCCTCGTGGAGCCCTCGTGTCCTTCCCGGACTGCTTCTTATTTTTCTATTTTTCTAAATATTCCAAAACGGAAGAAAATTTCCATTAGAATTGTTTTGGAGTCGGTTTACTCACTGTACCACATACCTATTCCTTTTCGGAGTCTAAAATATTCTGGAAAGTGTCCCTTATGTATTCCTCCGGGGCTACAGTTTCAATAACATTGGTTTCAACATTTATAGGATTACCTGAGATATAATGTTTGATTCTTTGACCGTTTACCACCTTCGGATTTGTGCCTTCGAAGTTGTTGATTTTTATGGCACCGGAACGATAGACCTCCTCGATAACGTAAGGACCTTCCCATTTAGAGAGAAGTTTTCCTGTAAAAAATCTTAAACGAGAGTTGTATAGTAATACATAATGACCTACATTAAACTCACGCTTTTGTATTCTTTTGTCATGCCATCTTTAAATAATTTGGGATTCTCATAGGCTTGGGTTCTCCATTCATCAAGTGAGCTAATGTCAAATAACCTTTTCTCACCGGAAAGTTTGAAACCATAATTGAGCTCTTTAATAGCCCAATATGCCTTATGTTCTAGTTCGAGAGGTAAGTGACATGCTTTTCCATAAACCATTTTATACGGATACATACCCATAGGATTTTTATATGCAGTTCTATAGGCCCATAATGCATCATCAAGTTTCTTGGACCAATTCTTTCTAGATCTATTAACAATCTTTTGCAAAATTAGTTTGAGTTCTCTATTGCTCAATTCTACTTGACCACTAGATTGTGGGTGATAGGGAGATGCAATTCTATGATTAACATCATATTTAGCAAGCACCATGAATAAATGTGAACCACCATCAGTCATTAAATATCTAGGGATTCCAAACCCTGGAAAAATAACTTCTTTAAGCATCTTAATAGAGGTGTTATGATCAGCACTACTAGTTGGAATAGCTTCTACCCACTTAGTAACGTAATCAACAACAACTAAAATATGTGTGTATCCATTGGAGGCAGGAAAAGGTCCCATATAATCCAAGCCCCAAACATCAAATGGTTCAATAACAAGTGAATAATTCATAGGCATTTCTTGATGTCTACTAATATTACCAATTCTTTGACATTCATCACAAGATACAACAAACTTACGGCCATCCTTGAAGAGAGTAGGCCAATAAAAACCGGATTGCAATACCTTATGTGCAGTTCTATCTCTAGCATGGTGTCCTCCATAAGCTTCGGAGTGACACTTGCGTAGGATCGTAGGATCTGTTCCTGTTCATGCTCAGGTACACAACGTCTAATAACACCATCTACTCCTTCTTTATAAAGATGTGGGTAATCCCAAAAGTAATGTCTCAAATCATAGAAAAACCTTTTCTTTTGCTAGTATGCGAAACTAGGTGGTATAAATTTAGCAACAATATAATTAGCATAATCAGCATACCATGGAGCAGTAAGAGAAGCATTTATGACATTTAATTGTTCATCAGGAAAGCTATCATCAATAGGTAGTGGGTCATCAAGAACATTCTCTAGCCTTGACAAGTTGTCTACAACGGGGTTCTCAGTTCCCTTTCTATTGGTAATATGTAAATCAAATTCTTGTAGCACGAGAACCCATCTAATAAGTCTAGGTTTAGCATCTTTCTTTTCCATAAGATATTTAATAGCAGCATGGTCCATGTGAATAGTTACTTTAGAATCAACAATATAAGGTCTGAACTTATCACAAGCGAATACAGCTACCAAAAATTCTTTTTCAGTAGTAGCATAATTTCTCTGAGCATTGTCTAGAGTTTTACTAGCATATTGAATAACATATAATTTATTATCAACTCTTTACCCTAGATCAGCACCTACAACATAATCACTAGCATCACACATAATTTCAAAGGGTAGATTCCAATCAGGTGGCTGAACAATAGGTGCAGAGATCAATGCTTTCTTAAGTATTTCAAATGCTTCTGCGCAATCATCATAAAAAACAAATGGTATATCTTTTTGTAATAAATTATTCAAAGGCCGAGAAGTTTTTGAGAAGTCCTTAATTAACCTCCCAATAAAGCCGGCGTGACCAAGGAAACTTCTTATACCTTTGATGTCCTTGGGACATGGCATATATTCAATAGCATCAACCTTAGCTTTATCAACTTCAATACCTCTTTCAGAAACTTTATGCCCCAAGACAATACCTTCATTAACCATAAAGTGACACTTCTCTCAATTCAAGACAAGGTTAGTTTCTTCACATGTCTGCAAAACTCGATCAAGGTTGCTTAAGCAATCATCAAAAGAGGATCCATAGACGGAGAAATCATCCATGAAAACCTCACTAATCTTGTCACAAAAGTCAGAGAATAGAGCCATCATGAATCTTTGGAAGGTAGCAGGTGCATTACATAAACCAAAAGGCCTACGTCTATAAGCAAAAGTACCGAACGGGCAAGTAAAAGTGGTCTTAGAGAAACCAGAATAACCATCTAGAAAGAAAAAATGTGTATGTTTGGGTAATCTTTCTAGCATTTGATCAATAAAAGGTAAGGGTTATTTAATTTGCGGAAATTAATTACCATCCTATAACCTGTAATAATTATTTGCGGAATCAATTCATCTTTATCATTAGGAACGATAGTAATACCTCCCTTGTTAGGAACACAATGGACACGTCTTACCCACTGACAATCAGCAACAGGATAAATTATACCTTCCTCAAGGAGCTTTAGTATTTCAATTCTTACCACTTCTTTCATCTTAGGATTCAGCCGTCGTTGGTCATCACGAACTGGTTTGGCATCTTTCTCCAAATTTATTTTGTGTTGACATAGTGTGGGACTAATGCCCTTAAGATCATCGAGAGTATATCCAATAGCAGCATGGTGCTTATTCAGAGTTTTCAATAATCTCTATTCTTCATGCTCTGAAAGGTTAGCACTAATAATAATAGGATATATCTTTTTCTCATCAAGATAAGCATACTTAAGAGTATGAGGTAATGGTTTGAGCTCAAACACGGGATCACCCTTGGGTGGAGGTGGATCCCCTAGGATTTCGACAACCAAATTGTGTTTCAGGATGGGTTCCTGTTTAAAGAATACTTAATCTATTTCCCTTCTTTCATTCATAAACATATCATTTTCATGGTCTAGCAAATACTATTCTAAAGGATCACTAGGAGGCACGACAATAAAAGCAAGACCAATAATTTCATATTTACTAGGCAATTCCTCTTCATGGTGTTGTCTACAAAATTTAGAGAAATTAAATTCATGAGATATATCACCTTAACCAATAGTAACAACATCCTTTTTGCAATATATCTTTGCATTAACTGTGTTCAAGAAGGGTCTACCAAATATAATGGGACAAAAGCTATCTTGTGGGGAACCAAGAATAAGAAAATCAGCAGGATATTTAGTTTTCCCACACAAGACTTCAACATCTCTAACAATTCCAATGGGTGATATGGTATCCCTATTGGAAAGCTTAATGGTAACATCAATATCTTCTATCTCAGCAGGTGCAATATCATGCATAATTTCTTTGTATAAGTCAATAGGTATAGCACTCGCACTGGCACCCATATCACATAAGCCATGGTAACAATGATCTCCTATTTTAACATAAATGACAGGCATGCCTACCACGGGTCTATGTTTACTTTTAGCACAAGGTTTAGCAATTCTAGCAGTCTGATCATAGAAATGAATAACGTGCCCATCAATATTATGAGACAAGAGATCTTTAACAATAGCAATATTAGGTTCAACTTTAACTTGCTCAGGAGGTGTATAAGTTCTAATATTGCTTTTACGAACCAAAATTGAAGCTTTAGCATGATCTTTTATCCTAATAGGAAAATGTGGTTTATCAACACAAGCAGTAGGAATAATAGGATCACTATAAGTGACAGTCTTTTCTTCAACTTTAATAGGGGCAGCTACTTTTACTTCTATGGGAGGATGATATTTAAACCACTTCTCTATAGGGAGATCAACATGAGTAGCAAAAGATTCACAAAAAGAAGCTACTATTTCAGAGTCAAGTCCATATTTAGTGCTAAATTTACGGAAAACATTGGTATCCATAAAAGATTTAACACAATCAAACTTAGGTGTCATACCTAACTCCTTACCTTCGTTGAGGTCCCAATCATGAGTGTTGCGTTTAATTCTTTCCAATAAATCCCATTTGAATTCAATAGTTTTCATCATAAAAGAGCCAGCAGAAGAAGTATCGAGCATGGTGTGATTGTTATCAGAAAGACGAGCATATAAATTTTGAATAATTATTTATCTTCGGAGCTCATGATTGGGGCATGAATATAACATTGATTTAAGCCTCCCCCAAGATTGAGTGATGCTCTCTCCTTCACGTGGCCAAAAATTATATATATAATTGCGATCACGGTGAACAAGATGCATAGGATAAAACTTCTGATGAAATTCCGATTTCAATCATTTGTAGTTCCATGATCCCATATCATCACATAGCCTATACCATGTCAATGCATCTCCCTTCAAAGATAAAGGGAAGACCTTCTTCTTAATAACATCATCGGGCACACCTGCAAGCTTAAATAATCCACAAACTTCATCCACATATATTAGGTGCTCATCAGGATGTAGTGTTACATCATCTACAAAAGGATTAGCTAGCAGTTTTTCTATCATACCCGAAGGAATCTCAAAGTAGACATTTTCATTTTCAGTAGGTTCAATAGGTTGAGGAGCAACTCTTTGCTCTACTGCTCGGGGTGAAGATACCCCGAACAAGCCCCTCAGAGGATTACTTTCCACAGTAACAAGTGACAGTAAATTTCAGCACACTATATAAATTTTTCCTTACCAAATTCGACCTACCAAAGGCGCTTCACTCCCCGGAAACGGCGCCAGAAAAGAGTCTTGAGGACCCACAAGTATAGGGGATCTATCATAGTCCTTTCGATAAGTAAGAGTGTCGAACCCAACTAGGAGCAGAAGGAAATGATAAGCGATTTTCAGCAAGGTAATCTCTGCAAGCACTGAAATTGTAGGTAATAGGTAGTTTTGTGATAAGATAATTTGTAACAAGTAACAAGTAACAAAAGTAAATAAATTGCAGCAAGGTAGCCCAAACCTTTTTTAGCAAAGGAAAGCCTGGATAAACTGTTATATAGAGAAAAGCGCTCCCGAGGACACATGGGAATTATCGTCAAGCTAGTTTTCATCACGATCATATGGTTCACGTTCGGTACTTTGGTAATTTGGTATGTGGGTGGATCGGTGCTTGGATACTGCCCTTACTAGGACAGGCATCCCACTTATGATTAACCTCTTTTGCAAGCATCCGCAACTACAACAAAAGTATTAAGGTAAACCTAACCATAGCATGAAACATATGGATCAAAATCTACCCCTTACGAAGCAACACATAAACTAGGGTTTAAGCTTCTGTCACTCTAGCAACCCATCATCTACTTATTACTTCCCAATGCCTTCCTCTAGGCCCAAATAATGGTGAAGTCTCATGTAGTCGATGCTCACATAACAGCACTAGAGGAGAGACAACATACATCTCATCAAAATATCGAACGAATATCAAATTCACATGACTACTAATAGCAAGACTTCTCCCATGTCCTCAGGAACAAACGTAACTACTCACAAAGCATATTCATGTTCATAATCAGAGGGGTATTAATATGCATATAGGATCTGAGCATATGATCTTCTACCAAATAAACCAACTAGCATCAACTAAAAGGAGCAATCAACACTACTAGCAACCCACAGGTACCTATCCCAGACATGGAGAGAAGAATTGGATACAAGATATGAACTAGGGTTTGAGAGGAGATGGTGCTGGTGAAGATGTTGATGGAGATTGACCCCCTCCCGATGAGAGGATCGTTGGTGATGACGATGGCGATGATTTCCCCCTCCCGGAGTGAAGTTTCCCCGGCAGAACAGCTCCGCCAGAGCCCTAGATTGGTTCCGCCAAGGTTCCGCCTCGTGGCGGAGGAGTTTCGTCCCGTGAGCTAGCTCATGATTTTCTTCTCATCGAAAGACTACATATAGAAGAAGATGGGCATCAGAGGTCCAATAGGGGGGCCCACGAGGTAGGGGGCACGCCCAGGGGGGAAGGGCGCGCCCCCACCCTCGTGGGCAGGGTGTAGCCCCCGTCCGGAACTTCTTGCGCTCAGTATTTTTTATATATTCTAAATATGACTTCCATGAAGTTTCAGGACTTTTGGAGTTGTGCATAATAGGTCTCTAATATTAGCTCCTTTTCCAGCCCCGAATCCCAGATGTCTGCATTCTCCCTCTTTATGTAAACCTTGTAAAATAAGAGAGAATAAGCATAAGTATTGTGACATAATGCAATAAATATCGATATAAAAGCATGACGCAAAATGGACGTATCAGGAAGCCGCTACCGCGGAGAAAGCTGGGAAAGGCGATGGCCCGTACTGCAAGATCCACTGGACCAAGGGCAATGGTCTTCAGGAGTGTTATCTGGTTGAGCATCTTGTTAAGAAACAAAGGGCAGAATATGATAATGTGACAAGGAAAAAGGTCAAAATACCGCTGGCGGAAAGGGCTGTGGCGGTGAAGTAAATCGCCCCAGCTAACCCTTTTGGAACCAACGTAAACCTACCAGGTGCCAAGAGAAGGAAGTCTTTGATGATGTGAGTCAAAGGATTGAACAGGAAACTAGTGAGTAGGAATTTCAGAAGGCCACTGATTCCCTATACATTTATGGGGGTGCATCTTTGCACGCCTACCACCGCCAACTCAAGCAATGGGCACGAGAGATCAATGTTGTGGAACCAGCGATAGAGGCCCGGAAGCCGCTCAAATGGTCCTGCACGCCAATCATCTTTGATGAGGAGGATCACCCTGGCCGCACCACCGTGGTAGGGTGCTTGCCATTATTGGTCTCCCTTACAATTCGCAACCTCAAGTTTAGAAAGATGTTGGTGGATGGCGAGGCCTGGCTGAATCTGATTTCCCCAACAGTCAACAACCATCTTCAGATAGGAGAAGTAGAGTTGGAGGTTACCGACACATTTCAAGGAGTTAACCTCGGCAGGAGCCGTCCTAAAGGGAAGATTACGTTGCCGGTGACGTTTGGGGGAGAGCTGAACTACCGGACAGAGAAAGATGTGTTTGATGTGGTTGATCTCCCTCTGTCATAAAATCGGATTCTTTGACGTCTGACCCAGGCCAAGTATATGGCCGCATCCCACTATGCTTACAACACACTGAAGATGCCTGGGCCGCTGGGAGTCATCACTATCGCATCAGATGAGAAGGATGTAGTTATTTGCGTGGAAAAGATGTACCGGGATGCAGTCGCAGTAGAGGCTGCGGTAGCAATAGCTCCCACCAAGGAAAGCAAAGGAAAGAAAAGGGATTGTAGGACCTCCGGCAAGGAATCCGGGAAGCGTGCCCCCTCCGAGTGCACGACACCCGTTGACGATGTGCCGGAGTGTTCCAACAGCAAGAGGTCCAAGGTTGCTGCACCCCAAGTGAAGAAGGTCCCGACAGGGCTGGCTGGCGTTGACGGTACTTTCACCATCTGTGCCACCCTTGATGACAAATAGGAAAGTGCGCTCGTTGCCTTCTTGCGGGAGAATATCGATGTGCTTGCCTGGCAACCTTCTGAATATCGAGCACCACCTTGTTGTCTACCCACACACCCAACCTATGAAGTAGGAAGTCCGGAAGCAGGCCTTGGAAAGGCACCTGTTTGTTTCCGACGAAATCAAGAAACTAGAGGCAGCTAGTTTGGTTAGAGAAGTACTGCATCCTACATAGTTAGCAAATCCAGTAGTAGTCCGGAAGGCTAATGGGAAATGGAGACTTTGAATTGATTTCATAGATCTCAATAAGGCTTGCCCGAAGGACCCATTTCCCTTGTTGCGTATCGACCAGATTAGGGATTCCACTTTAGGGTGTGATTTGCTCTCCTTCCTGGATGTGTATTCCGGATATCAAAAGAACTTTATGTCCAAAGAAGATGAAGAGAAGACATCGTTCATCATCCCATGTGATACGTACTACTTTGTCTGGATGACATTCGTACTAAAGAGTGTCAAGTCCACTTTCACAAGGGCAGTTCAGATTGGTTTCGAGCCACAATTACACCGAAACATAGAAGCCTATATGGATGATATCGTGGTCAAAACCAAGGATAAGACCACTTTTATCCAGGATTTGGAGGAGACATTTGCTAATCTGTGAAAGACCAATTTGAAGCTTAATCCAGAGAAGTGCATGTTTGGAGTCCCCTCCGGCAAGCTGCTTGGTTTCTTCGTGTCCCATTAGGGGATTGAAGCGAACCCCGACAAGATCAAAGACATCGAGCATATCCAGGCACCAAGGATAGTTAAGGATGTTAGCCGCCTGATGGGATGTGTTGTCGCACTAAGCAGATTCATTTCCAAGTCTGCCGAGCATGCACTACCGTTCTTTAAAATTTGAAGAGGAAAGGCTTATGAAGTTGACCCCGGAAGTAGATGCGGCTCTACAGGAGTTGAAGGCCTACCAATCGCCTATGCCTACCTTGGTTGCACCCAGACCCCAAGAACCGTTGTTGCTATACTTGGCGGCAACCAACCAAGTGGTCAGTGTGGCCTTGGTAGCATTGCGAGAGGTGGATGAGGCAGAAAGTGGGCAGATAATGGAAGAGTCTGAAAAGCACTAGAACAGCAATGGTCACGGCAACGAGGAAAACCCCAAGGACGCAACACGAAAGAAAGTGGTGCGGCGCCCAGTGTACTGCGTCAGCTCCTTGTTACAAGGGGCTAGATCGAGGTACTCTGGCATTCCAAAGTTGATATTTGGTCTCATTATGGCCTCAAGGAAACTGCGCCACTACTTCCAAGCCCATGATATCACGGTTGTCACTCGTCTTCCATTGCAAAGGATACTACAAAACCCTGAGGCCACCGGCAGAATAGCGGATTGGGCTTTGGTGTTATCCAGCTTTGGTTTGAAGTTTGAAAGCAGATCAACTATTCAGAGCTGGGCGCTGGCAGAGTTTATTGCTGACTGGATGCCAACCCCTCATGAGGAAGTGATAGAGACAGCCATCCCCGGCAAGGAATCACTAGCCACTACGGTAAGCCTGTCCCGGTCGAGCCGTCCGCTCCCGGCAGAGACCTTGCCGGAAACAACTCCTCGTAGCCTGCCGGACCACCCCCTCCAAAAGGGCCTATAGACCCTGCGAAGGAGGCTGGTGCTCCTGTAGTAGAGGAGGTGCCGCTAGTCCTCGTTTCTGAACCCCAGGCTCCAACTTGGGAAAGCCACATCGTCCGCTTCCTCCAAAGCAGAGAACTTCCCGGCGACCAAGATGAAGCTGACAAAGTAGCCCGAAGGGCCAGTATGTATCAGTTTGTCGATGACACTCTATACAGAAGGAGTCCCAATGATGTGAGATTGAAGTGTGTCTGCCGGGAGGACGGAAAGGAACCGTTGGCTAAGATTCACAGAGGAATGTGCGGCTCACACATTGGATCAAGGGCATTAGTTGGGAAAGCATTCCATCAAGGATTCTATTGGCCCACAACCCTCCAAGATGCGGTCGATCTCGTCACGACATGTGAAGCCAGCCAGTTCCATTCCAAGAGAACATACCTTCGTGACCAAGCCCTTCGGACAATCCCTTTATCATTGCCATTTTCGGTCTGGGGCCTCGATATCCTCGACCCCTTCCCCTGAGCAATCGAGGGCTTTGAATTCTTGTTCATCACCATCGACAAGTTTATAAAGTTGTCGGAAGTGACTGCCGTGAGAAAGGTGACTTCTAAGTCAGCTATCAAGTTCTTGAAAGAATTGGGGTGTCGTTTTGGAGTTTCGACAAGGATCATCACCGAAATGACACCCAATTCACGAGCCATGCCTTCATCCAATATGTTCGTACCGTTGGATGCATGATCTCATTCGCCTCTGTGGCACACTCCCGGAGCAATGGACAAGCTGAGAGGGCAAACGCTAAAGTGCTACATGGACTCAAGACAAGAACTTTCGATACGCTGTAGAAGTGGCTGGTAGTTCTCTGGTCCCTCAGAGCGACACCTAACCGAGCTATCGGGCAGACTACCTCCTCCCTGGTCTACGGGGCAGAAGCAGTTATCCCAATGGAACTCATTTACGGCAGGAGATGAATTAGCGCACGATCAGCACCGGCGTGATGACATTGTGCTTCTCGAGGAGAACCGTCTCGAGGCTGCTACGCGTGCTGCATGCTACCACCAAGCCCTGCATCACTATCACAGCCGCAGTGTTCATGCCAGGTGTTTTGACGAAGGTGACATTGTCCTTAGGTGCGTTCAGTCCGCCAAGGGTACAAACAGGCTATCACCAAAGTGGGAAGGCCCTTACCGGGTTGTACGAGTCACCAGACCCGACACAGTCCGTCTGGAGACCGGAGATGGCACACATTTGCTGAACTCATGGAATATTGAGCATCTCTGGAAGTATGACCCGTAAGGTGCGAGGCTGCCGGCACTGCCCGGCAGCCACCCTTTTCTACAGGCCTTGCCTCAGTTGCCTATAACCCCTTGTACAAAGCCGAGGCGATGACCTCGTGCAAGAGAAAATAAAGAATCGCTCTAGGGGTGCCCCAACTAAGATTGCATGCATGCATGAGCACACCAAGATCACTTCATAAGCATTTCATGAGCATTTGCATATGCATATAGATAGGTTCGCATCCTTCATTCATTCTCATCTACATGAAGTTGCACGTCACAACGATCCCCGGCAAGCCAAACAGATAAGTTTTACCTCTTATCCATTAGTGTTCCATAAAGCTATAACTTTGCATGAGAAAACCTCGCCTCTCTTTTGAAAGATAGGTGCTCCCATCCATGACTCGAACATTGCTTCAGTCAGGGTGGTCGCAGTAGCCTTTGGTGAAAAAGAGTTGGCGGGGGCTGGCCCCTCTGTTTGTTCCCCGGCAGACGTAGCTCTCAGGCAAACAAAGAGGGTGCCCACAGGATATCTTGCTGGGGAAAACTCGTTTATTTTCATTAAGGAGGTGGTCCACCTCTGCATGGACATACACTGGTTCCCGACAAGGATCATCTTTTTCATTCATATGCTAATACAAGTACAAGCATTACAGAACACAAAGATGGACTCGAAGGATTACATTATTTGAATTAAAATTTGGCGAGTCCCTACAAGTTTGAGATAAAAAAGATAAGTGCATCGTGATCCCCTCTTTTCGTTATCCCTCATTCAGGCACTGCGGCGGAGGAGGACAAGAGGAGAAAAAGAGCACCCAAGTAGGAGCCCACCCCGGTCTCGTCAGGGCCCGTTGCACACGGCCTGACAAGACCGGTAGTGGCGAGGCTGCAAAGGAGGAGTGCTGGGGACAGGGCAGCACCTTCTGATCCCCACCTCTAGAGCCAGCAAGAAGCCCCGGCTTGAGCGTCGGTGGATTCATCCACCAATGCTTAGCCAGAAGATTGCTGGAGGCGAGGAGAAGGCGGCAAGAGAATATCCCTCCCTGGCTATCACCCGAAGAGGCTAGTGATGGCGGTGCAGGGGAGGGAGGGGAAGAGAGGAAAGATGAGACGGGAAGTCCCCGGTCGGAGGTGATGGCATCCATGCCATCCTACTCCGACCTGACCCACTTCCACCCGCCTTCTCCGTCTTCCCTCACTTTATCCTCACCACCACTGCTCCTCGGAGAAATAGCAGGCAGCCGGAGCGGCTAGGAGGCTTGAGGTGCACCGCTCCCCACCTTGGTGGGCAGCAAGGCACGCCTCTCATCGACATCCGCCCCAAGACCTCCAAGAGGGGCAATGCTGGGATTACCAACGATCTCTAGCCACGCCTCCCGGCCGAGCCTAGAAGAGACCAAGAGATTCGCCATGCCAAGGACCAGGTTCACTCCCCGAACGTCAGCACCAGCATGGGGAAACAATCACCATAAGCAGGAGCCCAGGGGCTGGCCCCAGGATCGTCCCTTCGGCATCACCGGCGGAAGGAGAGAACAAGGATAGAAGAGAGGGAATTCAAAGACGGACGAGTCTGCCGTCCTCTGCCCCTCCCTTTTATAGGCCATGCGGGGAAGGGTAGCCGCTCCATCAACGGGTGGCCACCGCCCTCCTCTGCCAATTCAAGGCGGGTGGACCCTCTGCAAGATGCTCTCCAGTGCCACGCGCCGCCGTTACCTACCCCGCATGATGCATGCAGCATACATGTCCAAGGATAAGGGCGCGCTATGGGAAGAATAAATTGGTAGTTTCTACCACGTGCGTTAAAGTCATTCACGAGCCATCACTGAGAGGCCCCACCACTATTGGCTTTACACCACGCATGGGGAAACCGGAAACTGGCTCTAAATCAAGGCTGATGAAGCAGCAATGGAAACCTCAAGGGGCCAACCCCTTCAGCAACCCTGTCTGTGCTCTTATTAGGCCCTACCCCGATGACGCTCAGCAGCGCGTTTGGGGCAGGCCCGGGAGCTTCTGTCGGTGCAACAGAACTTGGGTCTGTCGCCTAGACTACGCAGGGGAATGGGAACAAGATTGAAGCGCCAGGCTAGGCCAGTGACTGAAGGACCAAGAGATTTGAAGAACCAACATACAGCTCAGAGGGAACAAGATCGAGCCAGGGGAGCAAGATATCAACAAGAGAGGAGCCTCCCTTGCCTGGCAGGCGAGCCCGGCAAGGGGCGAGGCCACCACCAGAAGCAGTCAACCCAGGCACCCCGGCAAGGTCTGCCGGGGCTCGTGGGGGCAGAACCACCCCACCAACCACTCAAGCACGACCCACGTCTTTAACAGTGCGGTGTCAAGCCGCAAGATGATTAAGTGGCAGCCATTCACCACATGGCAGCCATTTCCTATAGAAGAAACCCACAAGTGATGTGTCAAGAGAACATGCGCGGAGCTGGCAAACTAGCACGGCAAGCCTTGTCGAGCAACCAGTGATGTGACACTAAGCATTGCATTTAATGCACCCTATTAGCTCACAGAGTTAGGTATGATAGCACTGTTTGCTATCATATCAGTGGATAATGACTACTTTGCCATTGTGGTGACCCCTTAATCTATAAAAGGAGGCCCATGGCACCCGTAAGGGGGTTTGGAAGGTTAGAAAGTAGAAAACCCATATGTGCATACTCACAACTACCCATAGGCAACCCCTGCCGAGCAAGTGTACTATGCCTCACCACCTCCATTCCACCATCAATCCACCAAGGCTGGAGTAGGGTTTACACCTCACGGCGGCCCGAACCTGGGTAAATTGCTAATGTGCTCTCTACCGTGCTGCAGTGCGCTTGTCTGCTCTTTGTGCAATGCGATGAACCCCTGCCAAACGAGCAAGGGGCCTCCTAGTCCCATTGGTGGTCATGGATACACGACGGGTTTCGCGGCCGTCGCCATGGGCAAGTTCACCGCTAAGGACATCACAACCGCAATGATCATCATCGTTGAAGAGGCGGGCGCCGCTGCAGCTATCGCCCTCTAGGAAGCACCCTAGGCGCCCGCTGTCCTCCTGAGACCTTGACAAAGAGTGTTGCTGCCCCGTCATACTTGAAGTGAAGGGTGTGCCTCCCCGTCAAGCCATGGGCGCGGGAGAACGTCTGTCACCCGCGTGTCAGGTACACCAGGCGTGAGCAGGTAACCTCGACCTCCGCCCATGAGGACCGGTCGCAGCAACCATCGGGGTGCAGCCACAGCCCTATGGGTCCTCTGGCCGGCAGCTCTTCGGCGAAGGAGTGTGGGAGCTGGATCCAGGTGCCGGGCGGACCCTCCATCCACAACACAAACGTGCGGGCCGTGTCGTCCGAGCGGGCCCGTGGGGGAGGTGGTCGGGGTGGCCACCGCATGCCTCCCCCGACGGCCTCGACCTCCACGGCTTTCAAGATCGTTTTCATGGGAAGAACCCTTCCCATGACTGCTGGAGCTGGCACGGACCCCCAACGGAGCACGCTCGCATAGGAGAGGAGTCGCCGCAGTCGTCGTGGTGATCATTCAAGGGAAGCCGTGCACCATCTTTGGCGGGGGAAACTTCGGCCCTCCCGCGGTGCCTTCTCCTTCTCGCTGGCAGAAAACCTTCTCACCGGCGCCATGGCTTCTTGATACGTCTCCAATGTATCTATAATTTAGGAAGTATTCATGCCAATATATTATCATTCTTGGATGTTTTACAATCATTTCATAGCAACTTCATATCATTTTTTGGGACTAACCTATTGAACCAGTGCCGAGCGCCAGTTGCTATTTTTGCTTGTGTTTTACATCGCGGATAATCAATATCAAACGGAGTCCAAACGCCGTGAAACTTTTTGTGGATTTTTTATGGGCCAGAAGACTCTCGATGGGCCAAAGCAGCACTTGGGGGGTGCCCCAAGGTGGGCACAACCCACCAGGGCGTGCTAGGGCCCCCTGGCGCCTAGGTGGGTTGTGCCCACCTCGGTGGCCTCCCGTACCCCTTCTTTGAACTGTAAATTCCCAAATATTTCGAAATCCCTCAGGGTAAACCTAGATCAGAAGTTCTGCCACCGCAGGGCTCAGTAGCCATCAAAAACCAATCTAGACCCGTTCAGGCATCCTGCCGGAGGGGGGGAATCATCTCCGGTGGCCATCTTCATCATCCCGGCAGCCACCAGGATGAGGAGGGAGAAGTCCACCCTCGGGGCTGAGGGTTTGTACCAGTAGCTATGTGTTAATCTCTCTCTCGTGATCTATATCATGGGCTTTGTTAATATAGTCGGATGATAAGACGTTTCTCCCATCTATACTCTTGTTGTGATGAATTCAATCTTTACCCTTTGAAGTTTTGTCTTGTTGGATTCAATATTTAGAGATGATAACACATGATATATGTCTTGCGGCATGAATACTTGAGGTGACAATTGGGGTATCTTATTGATTCACTTGATATATGTTATGGCATTCAACTCGCAGATTCCCGCGGTGATATTGGGGTAATCTATGCATAGGGGCTGATGCACGTTTTTATTATCTTTACTCCGACGGAAACTTTGGGGTCTCCTTGTAGTTATTTGTGTGGATTGAGTATTATGAATATGAATATGCTTTGGTGTTATTCTAGTACGAACTCTAGGACAGATCGAATGGAAAAAATAGCTTTGCGTTATTTTAGTACGAACTCTTGAATAGATCGAACGGAAAGAATAGCTTTGAGGTGGTTTAGTACCCTACAAACAATTCCTATCTTTTTTTCTCCGCTAATAGGAACTTGGGAGTGATTCTTCGTTACACTTTGAGGGATAATCATATGATCCAACTATGTTAGCACTGTTGAGAGATTGCACTAGTGAAAGCACAGACCCTAGGCCTCATTTTTAAGCATTGCACTACCGTTTTTGTGCCCGTTTACTATTTTCTACCTTGTTGTTTTTATTTATTCAGGTTATAAAAATATATTTCTACCATCTGTATGACACTTTTATCACCATCTCTTCGCCGAACAAGTGCACCTATACAATTTGCCTTTGTATTGGGTGTGTTGGGGACACAAGAGATTTCTTGTATTTCGTTGCAGGGTCGTTTGAGAGGGACCATCTTAATCCTACACCTCTCACAGATTGATAAACCTAAGGTCATCCACTTGAGGGAAAATTGCCACTATCCTACAAAACTCTGCGCTTGGAGGCCCAACACGTGTCTACAAGAATAAAGTTGCGTAGTAGACATCACTTCTCTGGTGGAAGTGTAGAATGGAGGAGCAGGAAGACGGAGATGGGTTCGGGCACCACTCCATGCGCCTTCTTATATGCAATTGAAGAATGCCAAACAGCGTCCCTTCGCATTGGGGCTATGATGGCTGTGTAGCATGTGCCAGTCTTTTGTGAGCCTGGGCAGTTGCCGAGGCAATCTGGGGAAGTGGAGGCATTCGCGTCCCGTCGTGTGCCATGCATCAAGCTCAACCCGTAGGCAAAGACGGTCCGCATCGCTTCGCCCTTCACTCCTTTGCTTCGCCTTGAAGCCAGCCCGAGCACGCCTTGTGCCCAGGGCTACTATCAACATTCTGGGTCAAAGGTACACAGACTTTCCTACCTGCGGCGCAGCACACAAACTAATCGATGGCCCGGTATGGCCTAGGCACAACACCTTCGGGACAAGACCCTCATGAGGGCCCCAGGCCTCGTGAGATGAACGATGTGAAGACCACCTGAGGGGCAGCTCCTCGAGCCAGCCTTCCGAGGAGCGGAGGTTTCTATGCAGGTACCTGTTGGGGAACGTAGTAATTTCAAAAAAATTCCTACGCACACACATCATCATGGTGATGTATAGCAACGAGAGGGGAGGGTGTTTCTACATACCCTCGTAGACCGAATGCGGAAGCGTTAGCACAACGCGGTTGATGTAGTCGTACGTCTTCATGATCCGACCGATCCAAGTACCGAACGCGCGGCACCTCCGAATTCTGCACACGTTCAACTCGATGACGTCCCGCGAGCTCCGATCCAGCAAAGCTTCACAAGGGAGTTTCGTCAGCACGAGGGCGTGGTGACGGTGATGATGATGCTAACGACGCAGGGCCTCGCCTAAGCACCGCTACGATATGATCGAGGTGGATTATGGTGGATGGGGGCACCGCACACGGCTAAGAGAAAAATGATCAATTGTTGTGTCTATGGGGTGCCCCCTGCCCCTGTATATAAAGGAGCAAGGAGGAGGAGGCCGGCAAAGGAGGGCGCACCAAGGGGGGAATCCTACTCCCACTAGGAGTAGGACTCCTCCTTTTCCTATTAGGAGTAGGAGAGGAGAAGGAAAGGGAGAGGAGAAGAAGTAAAGAGGGGGCCGCTCCCCTTGCCCTAAACCAATTCGGTTTGGGCCTTGGGGGGGCGCCCCACACTCCCCTTGCTTCCCTCTATTTCCTCTAAGCCCCACGTAGTCCCTTTAATCCCCCCCCCCCGGGGGGGGGGGAGGGTCCGGTAACCCCAGGTACTCCGACATATGTCTGAAACCTTCCAGAACCTTTCCGGTGTCCGAACATAGTTGTCCAATATATCGATCTTTACATCTCAACCATTTCGAGACTCCTCGTCATTTCTGTGATCACATCTGGGACTTTGAACTACCTTCGGTACATCAAAACACAAAAGTCATAATACCGATCGTCACCGAACTTTAAGTGTGCGGACCCTACGGGTTCGAGAACTATGTAGACATGACCGAGACACGTCTCCGGTAAATAACCAATAGAGGAACCCGGATACTCATATTCGCTCCCACATATTCTACGAAGATCTTTATCGGTCAAACCACATAACAACATAAGTTGCTCCCTTTGTCATCGGTATGTTAGTTGCCCGAGATTCGATCGTCGGTATCTCAATACCTAGTTCAATCTCGTTACCGGCAAGTCTCTTTACTCGTTCCGTAATACATCATCACGCAACTAACTCATTAGTTACAATGCTTGCAAGGCTTATAGTGATGTGCATTACCGAGTGAGCCCAGAGATACCTCGCCGACAATCGGAGTGACAAATCCTAATCCCGAAATACGCCAACTCAACAAGTACCTTAGGAGACACCTATAGAGCACCTTTATAATCACCCAGTTATGTTGTGACGTTTGGTAGCACACAAAGTGTTCCTCCGGTAAACGTGAGTTGCATAATCTCATAGTCATAGGAACATGTATAAGTCATGAAGAAAGCAATAGCAACAAACTAAACGATCAAGTGCTAAGTTAATGGAATGGGTCAAGTCAATCACATCATTCTCTAATGATGTGATCTCGTTAATGAAATTACAACTCATGTCTATGGCTAGGAAACTTAACCATCTTTGATTCAACGAGCTAGTCAAGTAGAGGCATACTTGTGACACTCTGTTTGTCTATGTATTCACACATGTACTAAGTTTCCGGTTAATACAATTCTAACATGAATAATAAACATTTATCATGATATAAGGAAATAAATAATAACTTTATTATTGCCTCTAGGGCATATTTCCTTCAGTCTCCCTCTTGCTCTACAGTCAATATTCTAGTTCACATCTTTATGTGATTAGTTCACATCTCCAGGTGACTAATACCCAAAGGGTTTTCTAGAGTCAATAATCTAGTTCACATCGTTATGTGATTAACACCCATAGAGTGATCATGTTTTTCTTGTGAGAGAAGTTTAGCCTACGGGTCTGTAACATTTAGATTCGTATCTATTTCACAAATATCTATGTCTACAATGCTCTGCATGGAGCTACTCTAGCTAATTGCTCCCACTTTCAATATGTATCCAGATCGAGACTTAGAGTCATCTAAATCGATGTAAAAAGCTTGCATCAACATAACTCTATACGATGAACTCTTTTATCACCTCCATAACCGAGAAATATTTCCTTAATCCTCTAAGGATAATTTTGACCACTGTCCAGTGATCTTCTCCTAGATCACTGGTGTACTCCCTTGCCAGAAACATGCTAAGGTATACAATAGGACTGGCAAACAACATTGCATAATTTATAGAACCTATGACTGAGGCATAGGGAATAATTTTTCATTCTCTTTCTATTTTCTGCTGTGGTCGGGTTTTGAGTCTTTACTCAACTTCACACCTTGCAACACAAGCAAGAACTCCTTTGACTATTCCATTTTGAACTACTTAAAAATCTTTTCAAGGTATGTACTCATTGAAAAAACTTATCAAGCGTCTTGATCTATCTCTATAGATCTTGATGCTCAATGTGTAAGCAGCTTCATCGAGGTCTTTCTTTGGAAAACTCTTTTCAAACACTCGTTTATGCTTTCTATAAAATTCTACATTATTTCCGATCAACAATATGTCATTCACATATACTTATCAGAAATTTCATAGTGCAAGTCTGTATAAAACCATATGCTTTGATCACATTATCGAAGCTTATATTCCAACTCCGAGATGCTTGCACTAGTCCATAGATGGATCGCTGGAGCTTGCTCACTTTCTTAGCACCCTTAGGATCGACAAAACCTTCTTGTTGCATCATATACAACTCTTCTTTAAGAAGTCCATTAAGGAATGCAAATTTGACATCCATTTGCCAGATTTCATAAAATGTGGCTATTGCTAACATGATTCGGACAGACTTAAGCATCGCTACGAGTGAGAAAATCTCATCGTAGTCAACATCTTGAACTTGTTGAAAACCTTTTGAGACAATTCGAGCTTTGTAGATAGAAACACTACTATCAGTGTCCGTCTTCCTCTTGAAAATCCATTTATTCTTAATGACTCACCAATCATCGGGCAAGTCAATCAAAGTCCATACTTCATTCTCATACATGGATCCCATCTCAGATTTAATGGCCTCAAGCCATTTCGTGGAATCTGGGCTCATCATCGCTTCCTCATAGTTCGTAGGTTCCTCAGGGTATAGTACCATGGCTTCCAGAAAGGATTACCGTACCACTCTGGTGTGGACCATACTCTGGTTGTCCTATGAGGTTCGGTAGTAACTTGATCTGAAGTTTCATGATCGTCATCATTAGCTTCCTCACTAGTTGGTGGAGAGATCACTAGAACTAATTTCTATGATGAACTACTTTCCAATTCGGGAGAAGGTACAATTACCTCATCAAGTTCTACATTCCTCCCACTCACTTTATTCAAGAGAAAATCCTTCTCTAGAAAGGATCCATTCTTAGCAACAGATGTCTTGCCTTCGGATCTGTGATAGAAGGTGTACCCAACTGTCTCCTTTGGGTATCCTATGAAGACATATTTCTCCGATTTGGGTTTGAGCTTATCAGGATGAAACTTTTTCACATAAGCATCGCAAATCGTAGTTCATATGGCATCGTCTCAACGGATTTAGATGGTGCCCTATTTAACGTGAATGCAGCTGTCTCTAATGCATAACCCCAAAACAATAGTGGTAAATCGGTAAGAGACATCATAGATTGCACCATATCTAATAAAGTATGGTTACGATGTTCGGACACACCATTACGCTGTCGTGTTCCAGGTGGCGTGAGTTACGAAAATATTCCGCATATGTTTCAAATGAAGACCAAACTCATAACTCAAATATTTTCCTCCATGATCACATCGTAGAAACTTTATTTTCTTGTTAGGATGATTTTCCACTTCACTCTGAAATTGTTTGAAGTTTTCAAATGTCTCAGATTTATGTTTCATCAAGAAGATATACCCATATCTTACTCAAATCATCTATGAAGGTGAGAAAATAACGATACCTGTCGTGAGCCTCAACACTCATCGGACTGCATACATTAGTATGTATTATTTCCACCAAGTCTATTGCTTGCTCGATTGTTGCGGAGAACGGAGTCTTAGTCATCTTGCCCATGAAGCATGTTTTGCAAGCATCAAGTGATTCATAATCAAGTGATTCCAAAAGCCCATTAGCATGTATTTTCTTCATGCGCTTTACACCAAGATGACCTAAACACAGTGCCACAAATAAATTGCTCTATCATTATTAACTTTGCATCTTTTGGCTTCAATATTATGAATATGTGTATCACTATGATCGAGATTCAATAAACCATTCACCTTGGGTGTATGACCATTGATGGTTTTATTCATTTAAACAGAACAACAATTATTCTCTGACTTTAAATGAATAACCGTATTGCAATAAACATGATCAAATCATATTCATGCTTAATGCAAACACCAAATAACATTTATTTAGGTTCAACACTACTCCCGAATGTATAGGGATTGTGCGATGATGATCATATCAATCTTGGAACCACTTCCAAC
The DNA here is from genome assembly GCF_003073215.2 of Triticum urartu. Taxonomy (NCBI): domain Eukaryota; kingdom Viridiplantae; phylum Streptophyta; class Magnoliopsida; order Poales; family Poaceae; genus Triticum; species Triticum urartu. The sequence continues at coordinate 270,285,423 of NC_053025.1, forward strand.
ACACATTGTCATCTCACCCTTAACTATTCTCTGTTCATTCTGCAGCTCCCGCTCCGAGTTACTAATCTCAGCAACCGAACTAGTATCAAATACTGAGGGGTTGCTATAAACACTAGTAAATTACACATCAATAACTTGTATATCAAATATACCTTTGTTCACTTTGTCATCCTTCTTATCCGCCAAATATTTGGGGCAGTTCTGCTTCCAGTGACCAGTCCCTTTGCAGTAGAAGCACTTAGTCTCAGGTTTAGGTCTAGACTTGGGCTTCTTCACTCGAGCAACAACTTGGTTGCTGTTCTTCTTGAAGTTCCCCTTCTTCCATTTTCCCTTTTCTTGAAACAAGTGGTCTTGTCAACCATCAACACTTGATGCTTTTCTTGATTTCTACCTTCGTTGATTTCAGCATCATGAAGAGCTTGGGAATCGTTTCCGTTATCCCTTGCATATTATAGTTCATCACGAAGTTCCAGTAACTTGGTGATAGTGACTAGAGAATTCTGTCAATCACTATCTTATCTGGAAGATTAACTCCCACTTGATTCAAATGATTGTAGTACTCAGACATTCTGAGCACATGCTCATTAGCTGAGCTATTATCCTCCATCTTGTAGGCAAAGTGCTTGTCAAAGGTCTCATACCTTTCGACATGGGCATGTGTCTGAAATACTAATTTCAACTCTCGGAACATCTGATATGTTCTGCCGCATTTAAAACGTCTTTGAAGCCCCGATTATAAGCCGGAAAGCATGGTGCACTAAACTATCAAGTAGTCATCATATCGAGTTGGCCAAACGTTCATAATGTCTGCATCTGCTCCTGCAATCGCTCTGTCACCTAGCGGTGCATCAAGGACATAATTCTTCTGTGCAGCAATGAGGATAATCCTTAGATCACGGATCCAATCCGCATCATTGCTACTAACATTTTCAACTTAGTTTTTCTCTAGGAACATATCAAAATAAACGGGAGCTACATCACGAGCTATTAATCTACAACATAGTTATGCAAATACTATCAGGACTAAGTTCATGATAAATTAAAGTTCAATTAATCATATTACTTAAGAACTCCCACTTAGATAGACATCCGTCTAGTCATCTAAATGATCACGTGATCCAAATCAACTAAACCATGTCCGATCATCACGTGAGATGGAGTAGTTTTCAAAGGTGAACATCATTATGTCGATCATATCTACTATATGATTCATGCTCGACCTTTCGATCTCCAGTGTTCCGAGGCCATATCTGCATATGCTAGGCTCGTCAAGTTTAACCCGAGTATTCTACGTGTGCAAAACATTCTTACACCAGTTGTAGATGAACGTTGAGCTTATCACACCCAATCATCATGTGGTGTCTCGGCACGATGAACTTTGGTAACGGTGCATACTTTGGGAGAACAGTTCTACCTTGAAATTTAGAGAGAGTCCATCTTATAATGCTACCGCCGAACTAAGCAAAAATAACATGTATAAAAGATAAACATCACATGCAATCCAAATATGTGACATGATATGGCCATCATCATCTTGTGCTTTTGATCTCCATCTCCAAAGTACTGTCATGATCTCCATTGTTACCGGCATGACACCATGATCTCCATCATCTTGGTCTTTTATCAATGAGTCATCACATGGTTGTCTCACCAGCTATTGCTTTTGCAACTATTGCTATCGCATAACGATAAAGTAAAGCAATTACATGGCACTTGCATCTTATGCAATAAAGAGACAACCATAAGGCTTCTATCAATTGCCGATAACTTCAAAAAAACATGATCATCTGATACAACAACTTATATCTCATCACTTGACCATATCACATCACAACATGCCCTGCAAAAACAAGTTAGACGTCCTCTACTTTGTTGTTGCAAGTTTTACGTGGCTGCTACGAGATGAGAAAGAACCGTACTTACCTACACATGAAAACCACAATGATATTTCGTCAAGTTAGTGTTGTTTTAACTTCCGCAAGGACCGGGCATAGCCATAATCGGTTCAACTAAAGTTGGAGAAACTGACACCCGCCAGCCACCTGTGTGCAAAGCACGTCGGTAGAACCAGTCTCGCGTAAGCGTACACGTAATGTCGGTCCGGGCCGCTTCATCCAACAATACCGCCGAACCAAATTATGACATGCTAGTAAGCAGTATGACTTGTATCGCCCACAACTCACTTGTGTTCTACTCGTGCATATAACATCTATGCATAAACCTGGCTCGGATGCCACTATTGGGGAACGTAGTAATTTCAAAAAAATTCCTACGCACACAAAAGATCATGGTGATGTACAACAATGAGGGGGGAGAGTGTGTCTATGTACCCTCGTAGAGTGAATACGTAAGCGTTAGCACAACGCGGTTGATGTAGTCGTACGTCTTCACGATCCGACTGATCCAAGAACCGAATGCATGGCACCTCCGAGTTCTGCACATGTTCAACTCGATGACGTCCCGCGAGCTCCGATCTAGCAAAGCTTCACAGGATAGTTTCGTCAGCATGACGGCGTGGTGACGGTGATGATGATGCTACCGACGCAGGGCTTCGCCTAAGCACCGCTACGATATGATTGAGGTGGATGGTGGAGGGGGGCACCGCACACGGCTAAGAGATCAATGATCAATTCTTGTGTCTATGGGGTGCCCCCTACCCCCGTATATAAAGGAACAAGGAGGAGGAGGCGGCTGGCCAAGAAGGGCGCGCCAAGGGGGGAGTAGGACTCCTCCTTTTCCTATTAGAAGTAGGAGAGGGGAAGGAAAGGGAGAGGAGGAGAAGTAAAGAGGGGGCCGGCCCCCTTGCCCTAAACCAATTCGGTTTGGGCCTTGGGGGGGCCCCACACTCCCCTTGCTTCCCTCTATTTCAACTAAGCCTCATGTGGGCCCATTAAGGCCCCCCCCGGGGGGGGGGGTCCGATAACCCCCGGTACTCCGATATATGTCCGAAATCTTCCGGAACCTTTCGGTGTCCGAACATAGTCGTACAATATATTGATCTTCATGTCTCGCCCATTTTGGGACTCCTCGTTATGTCTGTGATCACATCCGGGACTCCGAGCTAATTTCGGTACATCAAAACACAAAACTCATAATACCAATCGTCGCCGAACTTTAAGCATGTGGACCCTACGGGTTCGAGAACTATGTAGACATGACCGAGACACGTCTCCGGTCAATAACCAATAGTGGAACCTAGATGCTCATATTGTCTCCCACATATTCTATGAAGATATTTATCGGTCAAACCGCATAACAACATACGTTGTTCCCTTTGTCATCGGTATGTTAGTTGCCCGAGATACGATCATCGGTATCTCAATACCTAGTTCAATCTCGTTATCGGCAAGTCTCTTTACTCGTTCCGTAATAGATCATCCCTCAACTAAATCATTAGTTACAATGCTTGCAAGGCTTATAGTGATGTGCATTACCGAGTGGCCACAGAGATACCTCTCCGACAATCGGAGTGAAAAATCCTAATCTCCAAATGCGCCAACTCAACAAGTACCTTCGGAGACACCTGTAGAGCACCTTTATAATCGCCCGGTTACATTGTGACATTTGGTAGCACACAAAGTGTTCCTCAGGTAAACGGGAGTTGGATAATCTCATAGTCATAGGAACATGTATAAGTCAAGAAGAAAGCAATAGCAACAAACTAAACGATCAAGTGCTAAGCTAACGGAATGAGTCAAGTCAATCACATCATTATCTAATGATGTGTTCCCATTAATCAAATGACAACTCATGTCTATGGCTAGGAAACTTAACCATCTTTGATTCAATGAGCTAGTCAAGTAGGGGCATACTAGTGACACTCTGTCTGTCTATGTATTCACACATGTACTAAGTTTCCGTTTAATACAATTCTAGCATGAATAATAAACATTTATAATGATATAAGGAAATAAATAATAACTTTATTATCGCCTCTAGGGCATATTTCCTTCAGTACCTGGCCTCATGAGGCTCTCGATGATGTAAGCCATGACGATTCAGGAAAGGCGGGCTCTAGTGGTCGCAGAGGAGAACTGTTCCCTCTTTGGTGCTAAGGAGGCAAGGCCATGTGTGGGTTCCGAAGGAATCCCTCAAAGATTTCCATTCCGGTGCAACAAGACCAAGACCATGGGCTCGGCAGGACGAATGTCATCACCGAGCCCACCTCTGCATCATGACAAGAAGCTTTGCACGCGAGGAACACCTTTCGTCGTGATAAGATGTACTTCCTGTCGCCTTTCAAATTGGCCATTGTGGAATCCCTTCCCGCCTAATCTATGAGGGAAAAGGACCGAGGACACTATAAGTAGAGGCTAGTCTCCACCGTAGGAGGGGTCGATCCATTCTCACTCCTGAGCCCTCACGAGGCAGCTCATCCACTATATTCATCATCATCTTCCTCATGAGGCAATCCAACACAAAGCAGGAGTAAGGTTATACACTACAAGGTGGCCCGAACCTAGGTAAATCTCTGTGTTCATCTCCTTCCCCGCTCTCACGAACTCGAATAGGCCAAGTCGTGGGGTGATGACCTTGAGGCCGAGGCTGGGTTAGATCTTCACACACGCCCAGAGTTTGCACCTTGCTTGGGTCCGTGGAGCCCTAGTTTCGACAGCTAGGCTACGTTAAGGTGTTTGTGGAAGTGGAGTGGTGGAGGTCGAAGATGGGCATGCGAAAATATGGGGGTGGCTGAAATTTTTGGAACAATATTTAGTTTTGTCCGTCGAATCTAGATGATCCAGGTGGGGATTCGGCTGATCAGGGTTGGTCCAGATGATTCGGATGTCGGTCCGGATCATCCAGGCAGGTCAACCATAATGGCTAGGGTTCGGGATGAACTCGAAAATCATCAAGAAATAGAAAACTTAGGGGTTCTGGGGTGGACTTCGTGGTGGAGATGGTAGGGAATAGGTAGATCCACTTGCAACACAACGAATCCACGGATCAAATTCAAGAAAACATCATCAAACCAACAAATCACAAAAAATTGGTATGGCTATTTTTGTGGGGATTTTCGAATTTGGACAAAAACACACAAAAATAGGCTAGAAAACAGGGGTAGGGGCTCCAAATTCGTGATCAACCATGGCTCATGATACCACGATGATGTAGGGTGGAACTCTAATGGCCGATGTTTCACGAAATGGAGGGAAATTCCTGAGGAACATGATGAACACATGAGAGGGAAACACACAAATAAACTAGATCCAATCACACATGTGCTAAATCCACATACACAAAGGGGAACACAAGATCCAAGATCAACAAGGGAGGATACACGGTAGCTAGTTCATCGCAATTCGTGAGGAAAGAGGTCTTGCATCAACTAGGGGGGTCTTCTCCTTGAGGAGGTCTTAAATCCACTTGTGGGATATTCTACTTGAGGTGGCCTTGGTAAGTGGATGTGCAAAGCTCTGTCTACAAGATGAGCTATCATGATGCTAACCCTAAAATGGTGGAGAAGGAGGATTATATATAGTCTAGGCAGGCGACGGGATACATGGGCTATGGCCCAACTCAAACACATAGGCATGGTCCGGATGATCTGGATGGTGGTCCGGATGATCTGGATGGTGGTCCGGGTGATCCGGGTTTCGGGGGTCCGGATGATCCAGGCAACCGTCCGGATCATCCGGTGAGTCATGGAGGTTGTGGGGGCTTTTGTTGTCCGGTCCTTGGTCCGGATTTCCAGGTCCATCCGGATGATCCAGGCTGGTGTGTGGATGATCCGGCTTCACTGGAGGGCTTGTTGTACTTTTGTCACGTGGTAGCCGGATCATCCTGGTCGGGTTCAACATCGTCCAGGCTGTGTCCGGATCGTCCGGGATTCGGTCCAGATCATCCTGGTAGCTCCTGTTTTGTCTGTTATATCCCCTATCTTCTTGAATGCTTCTCTCCTTTGATTGTACTTGCTCCTGAGCTTCTCCATGGCTGGCTCCTTGGTACCTAAGTATGAAAAGTATTTGCATTTGAGGTAGTAGCCATGTCTTGTGTGATTCTAAAGGGAGTTGCGATAGTAGTGATGTCACCTCGGTCTCGACAGCTCTTGCACGTGCACGTGTCATGGGTCCACTTGGTACTTGTTGAGACGAAGGTAGGTCCATGGTGATGCGGAGCATCCTACGGACATCACCATGTCAAGAGCCCGTTTGGCTAGTGACACGTGTGACATCTACTTCACATACATAAAGGTGAATCATCTCCTTTACACGTGTTCACTTAATCCCTTCAAGGATGGTATACTACTTCACACCCCACTCGTGTGCATGCACAAGTATAGTCGGAGCTTCACGGATGACGAGGAGGAGTGCAAGCTCCAAGGAACAACTACACCATTCACAATGGAAGCATGGAATAAAAGACGGAAGAAATGGAGCTGGTAGAAGTTACAGCTGTCGGATGTCCAACAGCATCCCGATGACCGACGATCTCTGGATGTCCGGCGCCTGGAGATTCCTCCAGCCAGATCGACTACAACCGAGGCACCCAACAGCGGTTGGACGACCGACCAAGACCAGACATCCGACAACCATCAGCGACTGGACGACAAACATCGTCCGAAAATCCGACGCCACCTCGATAGAGCCAAAACATCGAAAGTCCGACGCCCTTCAGATGTCTGGACCCACCCAAGCCTCTGGATGACCGTTGTCCCTCGGACGTCTAATTCCTGCCAGTTCGCAGCTGGGCCTTTGGCCTTGTACTCCTATCCCACTTACCCTTTTGTGGCTTAGACTATAAATAGACCACCTCCACCACCTATCTAGGGTTAGAAAATATGATATCTCATTTGTATGTGAGCTCAGCTCGTACCTACCACTACTCTTGAGAGAGAGAGGGACTACCACTCACATGGAGTTCAAGACCTCCATGTGAGAAGATCCTGCAGGATATCATCAAGGCCCTCACGGGAAGATCCATCTAGAATATCATCAAGACCTCTTGGAGATGAACTTTACCTTATATCTTTCCCTTTATTGTTCATGTACCTTGCGGATCTTGTGTGTTTGATTGTCTAGTGCATGTGTGATTGGACTTGTTCTTGAGTGTTCCTCTCTTGATTTCCCTCGTGTTCTTCATGTTCTTCGCGTGATCCCCTCCATTTCATGAACAATCCTCCCTAGGGTTTCCACCCTACATCATCTTGGTATCATGAGCCATGTTGATCATGAATATGGAGTCCATACCACCATTTTCTTGCCTTGTTTTGTGTGATTTCGTCCTAAATTTTGAATATCCCCACCAAAAATAGCCCATTTTTTAGTTGTTGGATTTGATCCATGGATTTGCTTGGTTCCAAGTGGATCTAGCTTTCCCCCAAGTTTCCCCACTTTCAATCCCCGAAATGTCTTCAATTTTGACCCCAAAATCATCGATTTCCGCCCAAAATCGCATCCCGAATCTCGGATCTCGAGCTGACCCCGACCCACCGGTCGACCGACGTTTACCAGACATCCAAAGTCTCCTGAATAACTGGACATCCAACACATTCCGGATGACCGGTGCTACCCAACAGAAAGAAATTAACGGATTTCTGAGACTTCCGGACGTCCGGTCACTTGAGATATTGACTTCGGCTGATGTTTATTTCGGCCATAACTAATTCATACGAACTCCGATTTTGATGTTCTTTAGCTCATTTTGAGGCTCTTGACGTCCCCCGTACCACAAATGTAACACATCCATCATTTGACACCATCAAATTTTTGGAACTTTACCATCTTTGCCTAGGGCCTTCGCGACATCATCCGCTATACCACCACTGACTTCCGCAACCTAACCCATTTAGTTCCCCATAGTATTAGTGGTTGCTTCAGTAATGGTTCGAGTCTACTATGGTGTTTCGTCTACTTAGAGACAATTACTTCCTCATCTACCACCACCATAACTATCACATCAGGTTATCCACCATACACTTCACCACCACAACTTAACCCAATTTTGTTTTTGTCGTGAGTTGCGTCTCCTAAGGTGTTTCTACTACTTTGGGACCGTGCCTTGAACTCTGACACCATGTATATTCCACCACTATAACCTCCACTTCTGCATTGCGTACTCCAAAACCCATCATTGCATTTCTGCAATCCATTTGAGCTTCTGAAACAACTATTGCATTCCGCTACCAACATTTGACATTTGCCTTTGAGATTTTGAGTTTGGGGTTTTCCTCTCCTAAGGTGTTTCGGCTAATTAGGAACAGTTCGACATCAACAACACTTCCACTCAACTTCGACAAGGATTCAACATTGACCACTTCATAATTTTGACACCCTAACCATAAGCAAGAATGGTAACCTCTATATCATCTTGGTATCATGGTATCCCATCTTTGTACATTCTTGCCATTGCATTCATAACCCCTAGCCCATTTTGCGTCACTTGCCTATCGAGACTAGCCATTTGAGTATTGTCGGCAATGTTACTTGTGCACATTAGTGATCATTGATCTATACCTTCCACTACGAAAAAGACACATCTGTGACATTTTGGGCCGAACAACTTTTTTGTGTGTCATGCTTATGACACTTCTATGACGATAATTGTGACAAAACCCGATATCATCATAGATGTGGTGGGCTCCTACTTCCATGACAAAAAATCATGATAGGAAATGGGCTTTTCGTCCTGGGCGGGCCAGAGATGCAGCTGCATGACAATCTTTGGGTCGTCCATCACAGAAAAAACCAATGTAGAAGCGAGGGCGAGAAAAAATATCAGGGGAGTTCCCAGTTACGGTGTGTGGTCGGGGGCCGAGCAATGCGCGTTTCTCTCGTACTTACGCACGTGTGTGCGAGGCGTTGTCCTCTAACTGAACCCGAGCGAGGCGTTGGGCTCTAACTGAACCCGAGCGATTGCACTAGCTATGTTACTGAACCCGAGGGATCGATCCCTTGCTGTTAACTGAACCCGAGTGATTCCTTCACTACTTCTGCTAATTGAAGTCGATCGATGATGCCTCTGGATGAACAGGGAGCATTGTTGGGGGGTTTGGATGAACAGTTCCCGGTGGGGGGTTGGATGAACAGGACCTCGTGGTAGCAGAGGCCGTTGCCGCTGGATGAACAGGACCCTGATCGAGCCGGTTGGGGGTGGATTAATAGGACCCTGTGGTGGGCTGGATGAACAAGACCCCGTGGAGGGCTGGTTGAACAGTAGCCGGTGGAGGGTTGGATGAACAGTAACCCGTGGAGGGGTGGTCGAATAGGACCCCGTGGAGGGCTGGTTGAACAGTAGCCGGTGGAGGGTTGGATGAACAGTAACCCGTGGAGGGGTGGTCGAATAGGACCCCGTGGAGAGGGTTGGTTGAACAGTAGCCGATGGAGGAACGGTGGAGGCTAGATGAACAGTCGCAGGTGGAGGCCGGAGGAGGTCGATGGTGGATGATCAGTAGCCGGTAGAGGCTAGAGGTGGTCGACGGTGGAGATGAACAGTATCCTATGGAGTCCCGTGATACATCTCCAACGTATCTATAATTTTTGATTGTTCCATGCTATTATATTATCTGTTTTGGATGTTTAATGGGCTTTAATATGCAATTTTATATTATTTTTGGGACAAACCTATTAATCGAAGGCCCAGTGCAAACTGTTGTTTTTTGGCTATTTTAGTTTTTCGTGGAAAAGGAATATCAAACGGAATCCAAACGGAATGAAACTTTCGCGAGGATCTTTTTTGGAACAAACGCAATCTAGGAGACTTGGAGTGGAGGTCAAGGAAGCAACAAGGCGGCCACGAGGTAGGGCGACGCACCCAGGGGGTAGGCGCGCCCCCATGCTCGTGGGCCCCTCGTAGCTGTACCGACCTACTTCTTTCTCCTATATATACTCTTATACCCCGAAAACATCCAAGGGTGCCACGAAACCACTTTTCCACCGCCGCAACCTTCTGTACCCGTGAGATCCCATCGGGGGACCTTTTCCAATGACCTGTCGGAGGGGGATTCGATCAGGAGGGCTTCTACATCTACACCATAGCCTCTCTGAGGATGTGTGAGTAGTTTACCATAGACCTTCGGGTCCATAGTTATTAGCTAGATGGCTTCTTCTCTCTCTTTGGTTCTCAATACGAAGTTCTCCTTGATGTTCTTGGAGATCTATTCGATTTTATTCTTTTTGCGGTGTGTTTGCCGAGATCCGATGAATTGTGGGTTTATGATCAAGATTGTCTATGAACAATATTTGGTTCTTCTCTGAATTCTTATATGCATGATTTGATATCTTTGCAAGTCTCTTTGAATTTTCGGTTTAGTTGGGCCTACCTGATTGATCTCTCTCTTGCAATGGGAGAATTGCTTAGCTTTGGGTTGAATCTTACCGTGCTCGATCCCAGTGACAGAAAGGGAACCGACACGTATTATATTGTTGCCATCAAGGACTAAAAGATGGGGTTTATATCATATTTCTTGAGTTTATCCCTCTACATCATGTCATCTTGCCTAATGCGTTACTCTGTTCTTATGAACATAATACTCTAGATGCATGCTAGATAGCGGTCGATGTGTGGAGTAATAGTAGTCGATGTAGAATCATTTTGTTCTACTTAATAGGGACGTGATGCTTATATTCATGATCATGCCTAGATATCATCATAACTATGTTGTTTTCTATCAATTGCTCGGTAGTAATTTGTTCACCCACCATAATATGTTCTATCTTGGGAGAAGCCACTAGTGAAACCTACGGCCCCGGGTCTACTTTACAACATATACTTTTCCAATCTATAATTCTATTTTACTATTTATTTTTCAATCTTTACTTTTCAATCTATACATAAAAAATACCAAAAATATTTATGTTATTATCTTTATCAGATCTCACTTTCTTAAGTGACCGTGAAGGGATTGACAACCCCTTTATCGCGTTGGTTGCGAGGTTCTTCTTTGTTTGTGCATGTACTAGGTGACTTGCATGTAGTCTCCTACTGGATTGATACCTTGGTTCTCAAAAACTGAGGGGAATACTTACGCTACTTTACTGCATCACCCTTTCCTCTTCAAGGGAAAACTAACGCATGCTCAAGAGTTAGTATGCCGTTTTGCGGTACGCCACACCCCTCCCAATGAACAGGACCCCTGTTTCGACTGTAGCGCTCCAACACAAGTCTGTTTCCTTCGTTTTGCGGTATGATACACACCTACCGATCAACAGGACCCCATTTCTGCCAGAGGGCCAAGAGAAGTCCCTGTCCTTCGTTTTGCAGTACGCCAGTCGAACACAAGGACGTTTCCTCCGTTCTGCGGTACGCTGGGCCTCGTTTCCACCGGCTGTTCTTTCCAAGCCGGGTGGCTCCCGATGTACACCACATATTCCGTCGCCTCCCCATGAACACGATGTTGTTTCTCCGTTCCGAACCAGCCGGTTCGCTGCTCGATGAACAGGACGTCGTTGCTTCCGTCCATTGCCTCTCCATGTACACAAGCCCTGGCCGTCTCTATATATATGAGTGAGTACGTGCTCGAGACCCCGCCCGTATGTACGTATGTGGCCGTATTTTTTGCCCTGTGGCTGTACGTACATGTACAGGACTTACACGGGATGCATGAACTGCTATGTCGGGTGCTCTACAACGACATGTGTCGCTACTTACTCGACCATGGTTCATACTTGCAGAGAGACCGATCCACCAGTATGTACGTACATGTTCACGACCAGAATGACAACACTACATACACTTCGACCAGGTGGGTCCCGACTGTCAGGCACTTCCTTGCGTGTAAAGATGTAGCTGGTGGTTCCCAGCAGTCAGGAGGGAAATGTTTTTGTCTCAAAATACGGTGGCCCGTTCAGTGGGTCCCTGCTGTCAGGTGGAGGAATCATTATTTTCCGCATGTGTGAGGCTGCCGTGGCCCCAGCTGTCAGCCTCTCCATGTACAGTACTCTTCCGATGGAAGTCGTTCGTTGACCACATTGACCATGTCGCACCGAGAGCACCAAGGCGATGGACGACCGCGAGGCCTAGGAAGGGGATGACGCGGAGCCGGGGGAAGACGCGGCAGTGGATGCCCATGTGGAGAGGAGTACGAGGGTTCACTGGTTCGGCTGCGGAGTGAGTCTACCGTCACCACAGGGCTTGGCTAGCGGTGGGGGTAGTAGGGGGCGGTGAGGCCTCCACGGCAGCACAGCCGACCACAGGAGGTAGGAGCGGGAGGCACGACTGGCGCTACTTTGGGTGGCTGGAGCAAGAAGACCAGAGGTTGAAGATGCACAACGACCATTGGATGGACATCGTACGGTCACTAGAGCTAGAATATTTCATATTGACTAAGTTGACGAAGCCCTCCATCCCCGTCAACTTAGTAGGCCCACATGTTAGCCACCCACGTCCTAACGGAACATAAAAATCTGATGAATCGATCTACCCGCATCATTTTACGCTTATTGGTTGATCTAGGTAATTTGTTTGCAATTTCCTGTGCAAATCAAACTAGCTGATTTTTAGAGTTAACCACAATAAATGAAATATGAATATCACAAGGTATCTCCACAAAATTTACAGTTGATTTTTAGATCCAAACAGATTTAGTTCATGTAGTAATTTGTGAATGTCGTACATCCGAAGTTCTTTCAGCCATAGCAATATGCACATATAAGTACTTTGCAGCAGGCATGTTGATTGATTTCTAGGAGACTAGCATGCATGAAGAAGCGAGCTAGATAAGCTTTCGGCCGTAGTTCACAACTATATTCCAACAAATTTCTTCTAGGTTGAACTATTTTGTCCTGCCGCATATGCCTAAACATCAAAACTATGAGCCAGTGGGCCATTGTTTACAAGCTCAACGACTCAGTGATGTTCAAGCTAATCATTTCACTTCACTGATGTTGAAGCTAATCATTCAGGTATTGTACCAGTTTTAAATTTTAAGTTAGTGGGGTTGAGAATTTGGTACTGCAGACAGTCACATAATGACTAAGTATTGCTAATTTTCCCAACGAATCGAAGTTAGGTTCATACGTTCGGCGAGAAGCTTAGTATATGGCCTTTGGGCATGGGTACATTCTAAAACATGGCATGGTGATGAAAATGTCTTCTTAGAAAATAAATTTGTAATGAGAAATTATGTAATATTTTTTTCTAGCTGTGTACAATTACTGAAGATGGGCTAAGAGTTGTGCATGTTTAATTACTATGAATTTACATAGCAAATAATCCGTAATGAGAAGTTATGTTTAATGCATGCAAATAGCCTATGCATCTTCTGGAATCCAAGGGTCAGAACATTCATCGGGACCCATCGGGTATGGTCTGCTTCCAGCGACATTTCTTTTGTAATTTATGCATCATTGGAGTATCATGATGTTTGTAATACTTTTTTTCTTTTTTGCAGACATATCCGAGATGTTGATGAAATCAGTCACCAATTTTTGAAAATCGACAATGTTTATATGGACAGCAAAGCTTGATGTTGTATTTTCCCCTTACTCTACCTTCTACCATACACCACTGAACTTTTGCCTCCAGTGCAATGAATTATACATACCGCACATGCTTCAGATTTGTAATGCCCTTTCTGCTACATATACAATACTATTGAAGCTTTTGACTGCTCATACTTTACTAGGGAGTGTAATTATGCAAACCTAATTATATGAAGAAAGTAATTATGCCCGACTCTCCTTGTAGAAGGTTGGGTTCTAGTACATCGAAAGAAGAAATAATATATGAAGTTCCAAAGTTACCTTTTTAGTTGTGAAAGTCTGATGCATCTCAAACTCGGTTGCTTTGCTGGAGGATGAGGAGGAGGAAAAGGGAAAAGGGGAGGAGCTCAAGGAAACAAAGAGGGGTGGAATAAGAACTAAACAAGGATGGGATGGGAGGCCTCCAAGCCAACAGCAAAGTAAGTCGTCACGCTGAATTTGTAACTCTAGTAAATAATTGGTCTTTATTTTTAGGTATAGCTTCACTAAAACTAGTAAATATATTTTACTCCATATTGTTGCAGCTTCATTAACGGTCCATATCACATATTGAAACCAGCATTAGTTGAGACTACAAGATTTAAAACATCTTACTATTGATAAAAATTTTGGAAACTCAGGTAATAGGTAATCAGATTTTTTTAGGAGTCATCTTTTGTCTTCTTTAGAAAATAAGTTTGTGAGGGCATAGAACAAAACTTTACATCACCATTATTATTTTTATTTACTTCTAGTTATAACACTTCAGCTCATGCTTGTCGAATTTGTGATGCTTGTAATGCTCTTTGTGGAAAATAACAGACACACACCTTGTTTGTATAACTAATGGTGAAAGTTTAAAAATGATAGTAATATCAGCGTTTGACATTGTACATCAGAAATTTTTGTCAACAAAAACATTATGCAAGTGGCTGCCTCATTGTTAGATGCATGGTGATGTATATTTTTACCTGTCTCTTCTCTATAGAAACATAATTTCAGCTTCAATATGACGTTTTCTGCTCACGGTGCACATAATTCCAGCTTATATGAGAAACATTTGCATGTATATTTTAGCCTAAAGTATATAGCTCACTTTTCTCTTTGGGGTGAGTTGAGCTTAAACCTTGTGTTGGTAAGAGAGAAGCAACATATTGAAGTTAGTTTATGGCACTCCTAGAGTGCCTCTCCCCAAGTATCAGTCTGAGACTTATTGCTCTCTTGTTGTGGTCTGACAAAACATGAAAAATATGGAAGGTTATGTTGTGCTACCTGTAAGTTATAGCTCGATTTTTCCATAGAAAAATATTTGGCTGAAGAGACAACAATGTGTAGTTTCAGGTCATGTCTTCCTTTGTTTCACGGTTGTTTAAACTTAGTGGCGTCGTTGCTCTTGGCAGCCTTCATTATGTTGATGTACTATTCTCTTCTTAATATATTTTTATACACGCAGCTCTCATGTATGTTCTCGGAAAAGGAAATGAGTTTTGCCTACATTTAAGCATTGCATTTTAAAGTAAAGTTTCAGCCATTATTTGTTAGCAGAAATCTAGTGATCTGTATGCAAACAATCTCTCTGTTATTAGTAATCTTGTGGGACATCTTGATATTTCTTAGCTATTTGTATGTTTCACTTGGCAGCAAGTATCATTATACTGCTTGAGAAGACCAAAGCATCGGAGATTGTGGTTTCCAAATCAGAGAACTGTGGTTTTGAAGTTGTTGGTAAAAGGTAATTCATATAGGCCAAGGCGTTCTCAATATGCCGCATCGGGAACGTCTACAAAGAGATTAACCATCTGAAGACTTGGTTACCTGGGTTTATTCTGAAGGAAGTTGTGTCTGAGGGAAAGAGAGCAATAAATTTGTGCATGAACTAATAGTGTTGTTAAGAATTTAAGTGAATACACTGATCTTGTTTTTTTGAGAACTGATGAAAGTGAGGTTCCCTCACCGCCTTTTTTATATTAATATGTTAAGAGAAGGGGGGTTATAAAGTCCATAGAGTTACAGATTACATTAGAGAAGGGAGGGGTATAGAGACTAAACTATTACAAGATCTTTTTTACGAGGATCTTTATAGATAATCGGCAAGGGATAGAATGTTGAGGCCATGCTCCTGCTTTGCTCTATGAACTAGCATGGCAAAGTCTCGTTTGAATATGTCCCTCCAGGATCCAAACGAGGGCTGAATCCCATGGAAGTGCTTGTCATTTCTCTCCTTCCAGATCCCCCAAGCTGCCACCACAAAGACTTTGAGGAACATTGGTCGAGCCCATCTAGTCTCGGCCTCATGCAATTTCCTCAACCTGCACGGATCACTTGGCCAATGTATCCCAAGAGCGTTCCAACATCTCTGACTGAAGGGGCAAATAAAAAAGAGGTGTATAATGTCTTCCTCCGGAGGGTTACAGCAGAGCAGACACGTGTAATCATCATTTTGGATTCTGTAATGTCTTCTCTTGAACATGTTTCTAGTGTTCAATCTATCAGACATTAGCAACCATAAGAAAAATTTCCACTGCGTGGTGCATTTGGATTTCCAAATCCACTTGAAGGCATCATCGACCCGAAAACTTGGCTGAAGCAATAAGCATAGTATTGTGTGGAAAGAAAACTCCTCCCCCCAAACACAAGACCAAATATCCTTGTCCTCGATGATAGATACCTCCATAGTATCCGCCTACAAACTAGCCACCTCTTGCCGTGCCTCGTGCGATAATGGAAGGTGAAACACCTCTCTCAATCATTGAGAAGAAAGCAACTGGCGCATCGAGATGTCTGGATCTGTAGCAAATGAGTAGGCTCTCGGGAGCCGCTCCTGAAAAACCTCATTTTTCCATTAGTCCTTCCAAAAGAGGATCGTGTCACCCGCAGCCACTTCCGCCTTGGCGATTCCTGGTAGATATTCGAGAGCTGCATGACATCACTCCACCAAAACAAGCCACATGGCTCTATTTCATGAGGTACCTTGTCTGTATAGTAAGCATTCCAGATCAAGTTTACCTAGCGGACATCAAGCTTGTTATGAACTTGTGTAGCTGTTTGAGAAGAAGCCCTTGATTTTGGATTTTGAGGTCAATAACACCCATGCCCATTTGTAAATAACATCATACACTATTTTTATGATGACCAATAGATTGTTGTTTCCATCAAAAGATAAAATATTTCAGGAATGGCACGTTGTTTACAACTTTTCGGTTCACTGAAGCGTCAGCGAGGTTGGTGGAGACGAGGGCATTTTATTCCGTGGGTGGTGTCGGAGGATGCCGGGAGCAAAACCTCCGCACCCAAGAGAGTAGAAAAAGGCCGGTTGTCCCTCAAACTCATTCCACATATGGGGAAGAAATGAGGTTGTTCAGCGCTTCAGGCAGTCTGCTACATCGGACGCGGTTCACCATAGACCAAGTTTTTTCTTTCTTTATTCTCTCTCTCTCCATCCCAACCAATAATATGCATGTGATTGATAATTTGGGGGACCTGGTCGCATGGATAGACAAATGATGTTCAAATTGGACACATTCAGACATTGTTCGGATGTGCCAGCTGAGATACAGGAGGTGGGTCGTATTTTCCCAGTCCAATTGTAGATGCTTTCATCTGTTTAGTAGGAGAAGGTTAGGATAGATCAAACCATAACTTCTTAACGATACGTGCCTTGCACGTGCACGCTTACTAGTATAGTACTATAGTCCTACTATAATTTTGTTGTTTCGCATGATCCATCGATACAAACCCGATTAAACAGGAAAGGGCAGGATTTTTTCCGCCCGGTAGATGATACTGGCCATACATTTCAGAGGCAATTTCAATATATGCAAACTGAATAATTAACTAACAATATGATATCTAGTAAAACTAAAAACACATATGATTTATTGTGTTAGAGTGTAGTAGTAGTGCTGTATTGGATAGTTGTTAGATGTAACATGTGAGAATGTGAAGAAATGTAGTTTTGGAAGGCGTACAGAGAGAAAAGCTTAATACGGTCACCAGACTTCACAATACGCTCATTACAATCACTTTATACGTTTTGCGGTGATTATACGATCGCTTGCTCACTGTTCAGCATCGGATTGCACTCTGTTGACTGGCCAAATAGTCTGTGTGGAACCATGTTGACTAGTTAAATTGACCATGTTCCTTGTGGGTCCCACTTGTCAGTTCGCATAGGAAAAAGGTCAGATAAACACAAATTTACGCAGGTTGACAAGACTCCAACCCGTGCGCGGGAACCACCTGGTTGTGTATGTGTCTGTCAGGGCCTGATGTGTGCACATGCACGTGCAGGTTGAGCACTTGAGCGTCAAAGTGTGTGTTGGTCGTGTGGTGTGTGCATGCATGCGTGCGTGTGTGCGTGTGAGTGTTGCGTGCGTGTGTGGCTGCATGTGTTCGTGTGAGTGTTGCGTGATTGCAGTTCATGTGCATACGTGTGTGTGTGTATAATCACCACACCAGCTCCTGAGTGTTAAAATAGATGGCTCAGCATACCAATACAAGGCCACCTTGTCCGCTATGCCCGCAGTCATGACTTCGAACCATCGTCCAATATTTTTTTGTCGTTTGTTTTCATTGTTACTAGCAAGATGCCCGTGCGTTGCACGTAACATCAAGATGCATTTGTATGACTAGTTTATATTGTGAGAGAAAAGGATGAACGAGGGAAGGCCTTATTTGCAAATGTGGAGAGGTGTGTGGGTACCTTTTTGCTAAATTGCCATAGTTTCCTTCCTATCCGTCAGATATAAATTTGATGACCTATATTGCAGTATTGCAGGCACACCATCATGACCAACTCTGTTTTTATAAGAGCGTAGAGTAGATACAAGCCAACAGGTGGGCCCAATGGTAGGGAGATAATGTGATGCAACCCTAGAGGTGCCACGTGGAGCGTTTAACTGGTCAACTAGTCGTGTCTTGAGCAAATACAAAGCTGTACGGTGAGCTCGTGACTGTATAATAACCACAAAACATAAATGGTGACCGTAATGAGTGGATTCTGAAGTCCAATGTACGTATCGTGATTTTGCTTCAAATACAATGATCGTCATTGTATATATCATGAGGGAAAGATGAAACATCCGTGACTTTGCTGGGGGCATACTTTTAGAGGACCTGGAGATAGTTTGTGTGCATACGTGAAAGGGGCATAGAGAAGGTGCATGCGATGGGGAGAGAGATGCTCTTCATTTCTATTTATTATGACTAACTTTATATATAGTATAAAAATATAAAAATTCACAGTGCGGAATAAATATCATTTGAGGGCACCATGGAATGCAAATTAACGTTCATACTCCTCCATATAACTTTGGAATGTTGTATATATCTACAATTTCTAAAATAATTTTTTGGCCACACATTATTCGAAAGGAATGTTGTAAGTGAAATAAACATGAAGAGAGGGATTTTTAGATCAATGGGGTATGTGATGTAACATGTGTGAATGTGTAGTTGATGTATTTGGTAGGGCCTAGAGAGGTATGTGTGTGTATTACATATTCGAGAGAGGCATGGATAGAGGGGCCAGAGGGGGAGGGGGCGTGGGAGAGATGGCATGATAAATAAGAGAGGTCTAGAGAGAGAGAGACGAATATGATGTCACGGTGCGAGAATCCAGTGAGTGTGTATAAGCAAGGTGGATGGATAGATGCACGAGGGGAATTTTTTGTGTGGTGTCTGTGTTGGTATGTGTGGGTGTGAGAAGATAATGAGACCTATGGGCAGAGGGTGTGTCATCGCGTGAGGTCCATTGGGCCGAGGTGAGGCCCTTGGTTCGGTTCCGGCCTGTGCCACATTGGTCGGCCCGTGACGCATTTAGGGAGACCCATGGATGACTAGTCGTACAAGAAAAAAAATAGCATAATAGTGAAGGACTCTATGTCCACTGACAAAGCAGGCTAGGATTCGTAACCCTAGGTCCTCAGACTAAGGTAACCCCTTATCTATGATATTACTATTCATCCAACCTAACTTTAAGGAATCCTAGATAATGCTCTGCTAGAATCATACTCATCGATTAGGAAGAGAGGTGTGAGATAATGTGTGAGAGACAGGCCTAAAGATAATGTCCGTACAGGAGACACGTAGGCAGGTCTATGTATATAGAAATGGGTCGATGGGGATTGTGTGTGTGTATGCTTGTGAGAGGAAGAGTGCTTGTGATACAGGTTAGTGAAAATAGTCGTAAATGGTTAGGAGAGGAAGGTAGGGTTATATCGAGAGCATGTCTACGAGAAAGACACCTCAGGAGAGAGTGTGTGAGCATGTGTGGGAGACCACCGATGGAGAGTGAAACTACACGTAAAAGACTGATGTACACATTGATTAAAGATATAAAGTGTATCCAAATATTAGGATGGGATCATGATATTTGCAATGCGCGTAAGGAGCGGTCATTGATCCATCAGACATCTTGATTCTATCAAATTTGATCATGTCTATGTTATTATTCGACATATTTGATCCACATAGTTAGTATTTTGAACTCTAGACAATGCATCGCTATAGCAATTAAATATAAACATGAGTATAGTTCATACTGTGTGTTAAGCACATTATACATACGGAAGTTACACAATGAACATTATAAATAGCTAGCTACAAACTAGCATACATTTGAATTCAACTTAAAGGTGGTTTAAAAAATTCGAATTCAACATGAACTCCATTCAATTATTTGAATTCGAGATCATGGCATTTGTAAATCATACCTAAATTATGGGGGCACCAATCTTTGCTCTGCTTTTGTACGTAATAGCATAAATAGTCATGTACAAAATAGATTCAAATTTAGCTCCTGCATTCCAAAATAATCGTAGTTATAGGATTTTCAAGTGTCAAAATTTCAAAAAGAAGCGGATAATTTAATGAGGTTTTCAAACATACAGGTCAAATTTAACGTTGTCTATTTAGGTCAATCCTCAAAGTTCAAGAACACTCTAAACATGAATGCTTTTGTTTCAAAATTTCGAACGAAATGGCAAAAGAGCCTCTACTAGCCCGAAATCGCGTGAGACCAATGTTTGGAGAAGGAAATTACTTTTCTAACTCCAACCCATGAAACCTACCAGCCCAACGTCTAAAGGTGTAAACCGGGGTAGGTTTGTAGCTTCTTCTAGACGCCACGCCACCGCCTCTTAAAAACATTCATACACAATGGCCTCCTAAGCACACATGTGCGCGGACGAAATCGCTCCCTCCCACTATTTGGACACCTGAGATTACCATCCTACCCCCGACCCGCAGTAGGTCCAAAATTTAAGCAGGGGCAAGGTTTGTACTTTCCCCAAATTTCAAACTAGCACATCCCATCTGTTAAAAAAAGCCAAAAACAAGCGCATCCCAGACCGAACCATGGTTCTCCCTTAGCTCCTCCCGCTCCTCGCCCCCCGTCCCGTCCGATTCCCCATTCGTACTCCGTGGGCGCCAAAACTACCTCTCCACCAGCCGTGAAACCCCGACATCCTTCGTCCGCCACCCCATCCCACCCATCAACCGCCGCCCTCCTCCATCATGCCGGAGCCGATACCTCGACGTCGTCGTCCACCGCAACCTCAACCTCAATGCCCGCTGTGGATAATAGTTGAAGCCGAAGACGAGCTGTTCGTACCCGAGCCAGTTCAAGCACGCCATCCTGCGCCTCACCGCTGCCGCTCCAACTTCACCACCATCCAGCGCAGCAGAGTTGTTCCTTCTATGCCATCCTTCGCCGCCTCGGACCTGCTTCCCCTCTGCCGACATACGGCCAAGGCAACACAGTCAACAATTTGGCCATGGGTTCGTCCAACGTTGCACCCTCCTCCAAAACATCGGTTCCCCCAGCAAAAAGAACAACATCGCCGCGACATATGAAGGACACAACACTGGCAACCGGAAATGGTACTCCTCTTCCCTTATTCATGAAAATCTTACGTGTCTGCTTGCACGGTATTCATCCCACAGAAGACACTAGTTGACCGCTTCTTCTTGATAGTAGATGTTCCTAGTAACTCATGATGCACAAGGTTTCTCCTCATATACCATTTCACCTTAGCTAGAGGTCCGTCGCCCCCTTGGATTTCAATTTCTAGTCAGTTGATTCCCAATTAACGGAAGCATTCCATGGCGTAATAGGCGCTAGTCCACCTATTACACCGGGGAAGCAGTGTGTCGGTGTTTATCTTACGTGCGTGTGGGGCCTAGAGCTGTTGGCGCCCGATCTAGAGGTCGGCCGGGATTAAAGGGATGGCCTGGGTGCGCTGCCAAGCATGGCGATGGTGTGAGGTCGAGGGGAGGGTGGGGCCGTGGAGGCAGGGATCTATGCCGGTGGTCGCTGGCGGTTCGAGAAAGATCGTCAACAGTGACTGGTGGGAGGTAGACGAACGCCATCTTCCCATTCAACAAAAAATCGGCTGGCGTATTTATTTTCAGTCGACTGTTATTTTGATAGGACCACATGTGGTGGTGTGCTGGAGGAGTACCTGCATTTCCCAACCATCCCTGTGCTCATATATTACAAAATCATACGGAGTAGAATCAAATTTTGTTTACCATGCAATGTTGTAGAGCTATCATATGTCTCCTGTCATTTATTTTTCAGCCACCTCTTATCTGCTACTTTTACAGTGCACTAGTTCGGCACACACTTCACCCATACTCACACTATTGTGTTTTTATGCAAGGGTATTTCAGACCCTGCTTCCGAAGTAGAAAAGAAAAGAGAGCAGTCCCTCCAGCATGGTACGCGGCTAGGCCAGACATGTTTCAGCCTTATAAAGGGTGCATTCTCAGCAGATGGAGACGACAAACATAGCTCTGGAGTTGATGACCTCGCTCACGATGAACCACCATCCCAGGTCCTTGCTTTAACTTCGCGGTGTCATATGTGGTTGCATGTTGCATATGGTGTCTAGCTTGTATTCGAAAGGCCGAAGTCGGTCTTTATTAAGATAAGGAATTGTATTTTTTACATGAACCACCATCCCGGGAGCACCAGAAGTCAAATAGCTAGTCAGGGCACTGGCCGACCAGTGACAACCCCAGCACAGACATACATCACCTGGAAGCCAACTAAAAAGGCACGATGGTGGCGAAGCAGCCCGTCTCCCACCAGGCTCTAGGGTCCTCGACGATCATGCTCACCACTCCAGCCGGATGTCTAGCTTGTATTGCTTCCAATTTGGTTAAATTGCATCTGCTTAGCTTACACATTATACCTTTAATATGACATGCCTTCCTGTTTTTGGTACATACTAGTACATTTGTCTATTAACCATGTTCTTACACCAAAATAATGTTCTTGCATATGCCTCATCAAACACTTATGATGAGACAGTCACCCTAGTCGGTTACTTTGAGAAAAGATCCTCTTTTGAAGAATGCAGTGTCAGCCTCCACACATGATTCTCAAGAAAAAGCAAGGCTAGATGAAGATAGTGAATGTAGCTCTATAGATGATGACCACATTTCCCCTACACCAGCATCACAGGTGCTTTCTCTAACTTGGTAGCGTGATATGTGGTTGCATGGTGCATATGGTGTCTAGACTGCAATTCTTCCAATCTGGTTAAATTCCATGTGCTATTCTGCTTAGTTTATACATTATACTTTTTAATGCAACATGCCTTCCTTCTTTTAGTACATAGTACATCTGTCTATTAAGCATGTCCTTACATAAAACTATTGTTTTTTTTGTATCCCGCATGAATCAATATGATGAGACACCTTTTGTATATGTAGTGTAATATTAGTTGCATCTTCCATATGATTTATAGCATGCGCTGCTTCTAATTTGTTGAAACACCATTTATGATGGGACGCTTTTAACTTGGCAGAGTCATATTGGTTGCATCTTTCATGTGGTGTCTAGCTTGCATTGCTTCTTATTTGTTGAAATGGCTTCTGCTCAGTTTACGCAAACAGTTGTGAATATGCCATGCCATCCTATTTTTCGTACATATTCCATCCTGATATCATGTGTTTGCCTTACATCAAAGTAGTGATTGTCATTACCATGCAAGAATGAGTTCTAAAGAGTGAATTTTATTGCTTTTTCTTGTCAGTTTTACTTGACAATGCAAGATCAATAAAGCGGTAGGAAAGTAGCAAGGCAGCGGATATAGGTGCTCCTTCAAATGGAGGGCCTCTACAGATTCTACTCCGCCACCCCCAAGAAGATTTGCAAGACAACACATGCATAGACACTCAACGTAGTTGTGTTGATGATGAGCACATCTCCCCTAGTGCACCATCATAGGTGCTCCCTCTAACTTGGCAATGTTATATGTGGTTGCATGTTATGTATGATGTCTAGCTTGTATTGCTTCTAGTTTTGTTGAATTCCATCTGCCTACTTTACACATTATACTTGTGAATAAGACACGTGTTCCTATTTCTATAACATACAATATATATCTATCACACCATGTTCTTACATCAAAGTGCTACTATTGTGTAACCTGCAACAATCACTGATCATAAGACATGTTTGACTTGGGAGTGTGATATAGGTTACCTCTCGCATTCTTTTCTAGCTTGTACTACATGTAATTTGTTGAAATGGCACTTATGACGAGATAGTTTTAACTTGGTAGAGTGATACTTGTTACATCTTTCATATGGTGTCTAGTTTTCATTGCTTCTAATTTGTTGAAATGCCTTCTCCTTATTTTCCACATCATAAGTTGTGAATATGCAATGTTGTGAATATGGAATGGCACTAATGACGAGAGACCTTTAACTTGGTAGTGTGATGTTGTTTGCATCTTGCATATGATTTATCTCTTGTACTGCTTCACATTTGTTTAAACACCATTTATGATGAGACACTGTTAACTTTGCAGAGCGATATTTGTAGCATCTTTCATATGGTGTCTACCTTCCATTGTATTGCTTCTAATTTAGTGAAATGTTTTCTTCTTAGTTTACACATCATAGTTCTGGTTATCTCATGCCGTCCTATTTTTCATACATATTACATCCTCCTATCATGTGGTTGTCTTACATCAAAGTTTAGTTCGTATGTATCATGCATCAATTTGTTCTGAAGAACTAAATTGTTATTCGTTTTTCTTGTCGGCTTGACTTAACATGGCATGAAGAATAAGGACGGAACATAGAATGACAGGGAAAAGGAAGCGGAAGAATCCTACAGATTCTGCTGGTACTGATGGTGCAATAGAAGTTCAAAGTCCAGCAGAAAATTGTACAAACAGGGTATCACGTGCTACGTGAGCTGCAAAACAATCCAAAGAGAAACCAATAGCTGCCACCAAACAAGTAGAGACAGCCCTAGTTGTTGCAACACCTTCCACAGTTCCACCAGCTATGCGAATTAGTCATTGGTCAACTCAGCTAGCACCACGTTCCCAAGCTCCCTTGCCACCTGACACTACTTCCGGAGCACTCTTGACACAAGACGAGTTGGCAAGATCAGATGAACTTTGTGAGCTTCAGCAGTAAGAAGGTAGTTGTTGGAGTCAAGTTACAGTTGGATGCTTCTTTATATGTAGTCTCACAGTTTGATGTACACTAACACTTCATATGTTCGTTATTGGACTAGCACCTAGGCGCAAGAGGAAACAAACATCAGTGATAATGCTTGATAGGTTCACTAAATCTAGAGAGGAAGAATGGAGATCCGTTTTGAGGCAGGTTTAAAAAGGCTACCTGATGCTACAGAGTCGGCCAAGTTAGTTTCAGAGGCAGCGGTTGCCGTTAGGTGTCATGTACGTATCCTCCCAACATGGATTCAGTACAGGAATGACAAAGACGAAGCCTAGTTCAACACCTTCCTCGACCATTTATCTGTAAGTATGGTTATGTATGGAAACTAGTAATATTGTCTTGATCTGTTCCATACTTTCTAGGTTGCTGATAATTAGACTCCCATAATTTTCAACAGATGAGGTTCAAGTTGGATAGCAAATGATGCAACCAGACAAGCTTGCACCCATGTTTTCAAGTCTACTCTGCGACAGTATCAATATAACTTGAGGAAAATTCACTTTGAAGGCAAGGCTAACAGTGAACTTGCCTAAACATCTCAAGTGGAAAATATATCAGATGAAGACTGGAGAGGCCTCGTTAAACACTGGTCTGATCCAAAGTATCAGGTACATTATATATATGCGATCAAATCACATGTTGATGTCCTATTTATGCATGGGCCTCACAAATCTATCTTCTTGTAGGTGAACTGTTTAAACAACAAGGCCAACCGCATGAAAGTGAAATTCCAACACAAGACTGGATCTCGTAGCTATATTGCACACTGCAAGGCTCTTGTAATTAGCTGTTGTTTCACTCTTTTCGATGTACCATATTATCAGATCTATATTGACTTCTTCCAAATGCAGAGGAAAGCCCGCAAGGACCAAAAAGTACCTGAACCAAATACTATGGAAATCTTCAAGGACTATCACACCAGCAAGACGAAGGGCATGACTACACTAGTCAAAGCCACTGTTGTAAGTCCTTAATCCTCATGCCTTTTAACTACTACTTACTATGACTTGTGCCTTGAACTGCATGGTTTGCAGCCAATGTCTATTACTCTTTTCAATTTTATACACAATTGTCTTAGCGTACCATTGCACCTTACACGGTTTAAAAGAGAGGAGTGATGTTCCTTTAATATTGATCTGTAATCTAGTTCCATGCTGGACTTTCCCACACAATGTTACAATTTCCTGTTTATCTATTCTCACTTGTTTTGTGATATGAATGATGTCATACTATGCTTAGCATATTTAAAACTTTGTCTCTTTATCCTTAGATGTCAATACAATGTGAAGAAATAGACAATACATTAGCGATGATACATGGTCATATGTTTGGAACCTAGTTTTATTATGTACTTCGTAGTAAAATAGAACTAATATTTTACATGGGTTCACCAGAATAAGTTATGTATATAGACCAAAGCTATTTTGCTTGGCTTTGCTGCTTCCTGAATATCTTTTGTTTTGGTACTACCAATGTAAAAACTCAACTTTTCAGCAAGCTATGGAAAAAATGGCAGAACTGTCACCTTCTGAAGGTGGCGAGGCAACTATAACCGCAATGTCAGCTCTTTCTTCAGTGGGTCAGTACCTGTCCACTAACAGTGCCAAAAGGACGTTCCTGCGTAATACTGGGTTGGTTGTTAAGGCAATCTTGTCCAAACTTCATCATGATCAAGATATGCAAGCTCAAAACAATGTTATATCCACGCTCCAGACACAAGTCCATTCCCTAACAGAGACCCTTTGTGAAACAAGGACAAACATTGTTCGATGTTGTCAAGATATGCATGATTTTGAAACCAGACTATCAAACATTTCCTATGTTGTGCAGGAGCCTAGGGGAAATGAAGGCGAAGGTTATGGTGCTCCATCGGAATATACATCATGAAAACGTAACAGTCAGGTCAAATGAACTGAGCTTCTGAACTTCTGGTGGTGCATTTATTTGCCAGACTATTAACTTTTATGCCAACCTTTTGTTTTATAGTTGTAGTTTGTTTTGTTGCGATACGCCGGCTGAAGAAAACAGCAAGCCATTTTTGTATAGTGTAGGGCGCTCAATATATTGGCACTGGTGGCGATCTTTGATGCCTAGTGGATGTAATCTGTGCAATCGTCTTAATAGCCTAGCGTTAGTTTCGGGCTTATTTATTTCCTAGTCTTCTTTTTCCCTGGTTTGCTAGTGGCCGCAACAACCATGGGCCATATACGGACCGTGGTAACCTTGACCCTGCTACAGGACGTAGGATCCATGGGCCTCGTACAGGCCGTCAATAAATGGTGCCTCCAATAGGGCCGTAGAGTCGGTGGGCCTCGGCCTATCGGATAAATGGGCCTACATGGGCCATAAACGGGCATAATTGGTATCGGTCCAGCACGGTAACGGGTCGTTAGCAGGCCGGAGGTCAGCAAAGGCTTAATTCCGTCACATGCATAACGGGTCATTAATGGGCTAGAATATAGGATGGGCTGGAAATGGCGCAACGAGTTAACAGGCCACAAACACAAACGGGCCGACTCTGGCCACGGGCTGAATTTGGACCATTAGGGTAAGAGGCCAGTAACGGGTCGGAAGTAATCGAGGGCCAAAAAGGAGCCCAAGAACGTATGGGTTGTCTGTAGGCTGAAAGCTAACATGGGCCTTTAATGGGTAGAAAGAAATTTACTGTTCATTATTGGCTAGAGTCACCGTGGGCCTCTAAAGGGCCTATATATACAAAAGGCCTCATATGGGTCGAAAGACGTCGTGGGCTATACATGGGCCGAAAGTGAAAAGGGCTGCCATTATATTAGACGGCCCACATGACGTTGTTGGGACGATTTTGGGTAGGGCCTAACAGGCCGTGAATTAGTGGGCCATAAAATGGGTATTTGCGAAGAGACCATTAACAGGATTTTCATGGGCCAGCCCGTGAAATTTTGACCAAGTCAAATAGGCCAGCCTTTGTAAGCTAAATGGGCCAGTGGTGGGACGTCGCATGTGTCGACATATCATAGGAGCCTATCTGACCCACCGATGAGCTAACACGTGTTTTCTCTGGCCAATCAGAATTTTACACATGGAAAATTCCCATTGGTCTGGGCTGTTAACGGGTTACCGGACCCGATAGCTTAACGCTGACCCGTTACGGTGGATGCCATGTGTCAGTCGCCCTTGACGAAAGCACTTATTTGGAAGTGGACACTTCCGTGATGATTTATCGTCGTGGAAGTGGACACTTCCGTGATGATAATTTTGGTAATGTCATGAAACACTTCTACGACAGCACAGGTATAACTATCTTGATTCTGTCATAAAATTGTCATGGATGTACATGCATGACAGAAAATGTAACCTACTGTGACAAACACGTATCATCACGGAAGTGTATTTCTTTTTAGTGTTCCATTTCATACATACAATAAAATATTTGGATCGTCTTGGTATCATATCATCTCTTGTGTCACAAGATTGTTCTTGTATATACACAATTGCTACCTTGGTTTGTGCATTTTGCATTTTGGCCATATAGAAAAATAATAAGATTTTAAGCAAAAGAGAAAGAGCAAATAAGTTTGTAAGCAATAGCCATAGCATCATACCACATTGCATATAAGATTGTCATATCTGATCATCTTGGATCTAATTGACAGAAACACTGGGAACCATACATACATGGCATACTTGGGATAGAAGTCGTTGCATTTTTGTCTCTTATAGGTTGCGCACAAGTGTCATATCCGCCTATTGAGCAATTGAGCTAGCGTCTCTCTAGCGTTGTGCAACAAGAGCAGTTTCCATGGATTCCACATTTTGAGCTCGTTCCTTGGTTGCACGACCCCATCTATCTATTTGTGTGTGTGCTTCCGTGTAACATTGATTGCTATTAGTCTACTTCTTTCACTTGCAAACTTGTGAATCTCTTTCAACATTATTGACTCTTGCTAACATTTTTCATCACTTTTTTGTGCCACTATCCTCACCAAGCTGCTCCATAAGCTTTACTTGATAGGTCTAAGTGAACAAGTCCGGTACCAATTCCACTATTATTTAATTTCACATTGAGTGAAATGGGATATATCGTCAACTTTGGGAAAATGTAACTTACTATTGTTTATCTCATTTCCTACTCACTTCTTCTCGCGTCTTGTGATGGATAGGCAACGCACACCCCCTTCGGTCTAAAACAACAACGACAAGTTTGGTCCAATGAAAAACAACTTGGACGCCGAGATGGATGCTCGAATGGAGGAGATCATGGTCCTCATTAAGTCCTACAAGTGATATTCCTCATCTTCGAGAAGACACTCAAGTGCACATCCTTTCGAGCTACCATCTCCAGCAAAGTCACATCGGCATCGACACAATCACCGACGATAACGTGAAGGTCAAGAGCTCACCACCAGCAACCACTCAACGACTTCACCATCTCCCTTGGCATCTTCGCCTACATACATACGACATCTTCGCCAACAAACACATCAAGACTACGCTCAAGAGAAGCTCCCCATGCTTAATTCCGAGACTTCCATAAGGTACTACGACCTCGACACCTACCACGAGATTCCTTTCTATGGGACTCTAGAAGCCGAGGAGTATCTCGAGTGGGAGCACTTGATGGACGACTACCTCAAGCTACATCAAGTTCCTCCCGAAGATCAAGTGAAGTGCGCCACAAGAAACTTCCATGACTACACATCGACATGGTGGCTTCACACACCTTCGGAAAGCTACGACACGAGTTGGCCCAAGAGAAAGAGAGCTATGTGGTGAGAGTTCGTGCCTCTCACCTACACGGAACAATTTCTATGCCAATTGGAGAACACCATCCAAGGATCCAAGTCCATCGGCGTGTACTTCAAGGAGATGAAGAATCCCTTGCGACGAGCCGGCATGGACAACCCCATTTCAACGAAGTTCCCCTTCATGATGGGATTGCACAACTACATCTCCAAGAGTATTTTCCCTGATAACTACATGTCCCTCGACGACAACTACATTGGTGCTCTCAAGGCGGAACAAGAACTCATGAAGGCCAAGGCTTCTCCACCCCAAGCACACTTCTCGAACACCAAGCTCCATGACAACGAGCATGAGGATAGTACCACCAAGATGTCCTAGCCCGATGAGCTCTGTGACGAACTAAGACCGACGCTCCAGATGCCTTCCAGTTATTTTGTTACCGCCATGTGTTTTATTTGTTTCTTGCATTTCATCATGTCATCATATGCATTACGGCCCTCGTCCGGGCCCTCGTCCGCGACCGCGCCAAGTCTAGCGAGGCGCCTCCCGTACCCGTTGACCGCATCGACCTCCCCTACTTCTGCATCGAGCTGGAGAGGACGGACGTGACCAGCCACCCGATCCTCTGCTCGTTGACCCTCCGTGCTAACCCGATCGCCCTGCCTCGGCTTCGATCTGCTTACGAGGCCCAGCGTCCCCGGCCTACCCGCACTGCCAGCACTGACCTGGGCCTTAGCCCATGTTGAGCGCCCCAGCAACCAACAAATTTAGCCCGATTCATGTTTTTTCTGCAGAACTATTTTAGCATTATCGAGGAACTATTGCTTTACAGAAAAGCCCCTCTAGATCATGCATTTAATAACTCCATAACCGTGCATCATATGTAAATAACTTATATATGTGAAATGTTTAGAATTTTGTGTAGATTCATATTATTCCATTTTCATCCATGTTTAACATGTTTAAACTGTTGTTTGATTTAATTTGCTTAAATGTCATATTAAAATGCTTTATTTCATAACTAAATATCCGTAGCTCCAAATTAAATGTTCTTTATATGTAAATGGGGTATAAAATGCATAGATTAACATGGTGCACTTTCTATGCATGTTTAACAACTCTAAAATATGGTCTATGGCAGAACGGTACCAAATTCAAAATATGCATATGGAGATTTTCTGGAATAGTTGTTTGTTATTCTGGCCTCATTTAAACTTGAATAGATAGGTAGTTTTATTTTGCTCACCCTCTTGCCATGTTTAACAACATTTAATATTGTTTGGTACATAAACTAGAGTGAACTAAATAATTGAAACATGGTGTTTCGTCAATGTGCAACTCGTTGCATATTGAGCTCCACTTAACTTTGAAGGAAATATTCCCTAGAGGCACTAATAAAGTTGTTTTTTATATTTCCTTATATCATGATAAATGTTTATTATTCATGATAGAATTGTACTAACCGAAAACATAGTACATGTGTGAATACATAGACAAACAGAGTGTCACTAGTATGCCTCTACTTGACTAGCTCGTTAATCAAAGATGGTTAAGTTTCCTAGCTGTGGACAAAAAGTTGCCATGTGATAAACGGGATCACATCATTAGAGAATGATGTGATTGACTTGACCCCATCCGTTAGCTTAGCACTATGATCGTTTAGTTTATTGCTATTCCTTTCTCCATAACTTATACATGTTCCTATGACTATGAAATTCTGCAACTCCCAAATACCGGAGGAACACCTAGTGTGCTATCAAATGTCACAACATAACTGGGTGACTATAAAGATGCTCTAAAGGTGTCTCCGATGGTGTTTGTTGAGTTGGCATAGATCGACATTTGGATTTGTCACTCCGTTATCGGAGAGGTATCTTTGGGCCCTCTCGGTAATGCACGTCACTATAAGCATTGTAAGCATTG
This sequence comes from Triticum urartu, assembly GCF_003073215.2. NCBI lineage: Eukaryota > Viridiplantae > Streptophyta > Magnoliopsida > Poales > Poaceae > Triticum > Triticum urartu. The sequence continues at coordinate 270,316,952 of NC_053025.1, forward strand.
TGACTAATGGGTTAGTTACAGGATGTTGCATTACGGAACGAGTACAGAGACTTGCCGGTAATGAGATTGATCTAGGTATTGAGGTACCGATGATCGAATCTCGGGCAAGTAACATACCGATGACAAAGTGAACAACTTATGTTGTTATGCGGTTTGAACAATAAAGATCTTCATAGAATATGTAGGAACCAATATGAGCATCTAGGTTCCGCTATTGGTTATTGACCGGAGATGAGTCTCGGTCATGTCTACATAGTTCTCGAACCCGTAGGATCCGCACGCTTAACGTTTGGCTTGACCGGCTTGACACCTTGATCTCCATCGACACCGGCTTGACACCTTGATCTCCATCGAAGCATCGTTGTCGTCTCACCAACTATCACTTCTGCGACTATCACTACCGCTTAGTGATAAAGTAAAGCAATTACATGGCGATTGCATTTCATACAATAAAGCAACAACCATATGGCTCCTTCCAGTTGCTGATAACTCTGTTACAAAACATGATCATCTCATACAATAAAATTTAGCGTGTTTTGATGTACCGAAGGTTGTTCGGAGTCCCGGATGTGATCATGGGCTTGACGAGGAGTCTTGAAATGCCAGAGTCATAGAGATCGATATATTGGAAGCCTATCTTTGGACATCGAAATTGTTCTGGGTGAGTTCGGGAACCCCCCGTGAAGTATATGGGCCTTATTGGGGCATAGTGCGAGAGAGGGGAAGGGAGCCTAGGAGGGGGCGCCCCTCAAGCCCAGTCCGAAATGGGTCGGGGGCAGGCCCCCCCTTTCATTTCCCCCTTTCTTCCCCTTCCTTGCTTTCCTAGTCCAACTAGGGAAGGGGGAAATCCTACTCCCGGTGGGAGTATGACTCCCTTGGGCGCGCCATACAGGGCCGGCCCCTCCCCCTCCTCCACTCCTTTATATACGGGGGAGGGGGCGCCCCATAGACACACAAGTTGATAATTGTCTAAGCCGTGTGCGGTGCCTTCCTCCACCATAATCCATCTCGGTCATATCGTTGCAGTGCTTAGGCGAAGCCCTGTTCCGGAAGCTTCACCATCACCGTCATCATGCAGTCGTGCTGACAAAACTCTCCCTCAACACTCAGCTGGATCTAGAGTTCATGGGACGTATCTGAGCTGAACGTGTGCAGATCGCGGAGGTGCCGTACCTTCGGTGCTATGATCGGTCGGATAGTGAAGACGTTTGACTACATCAACCACGTTGTCATAACGCTTCCGCTTACGGTCTATGAGGGTACGTGGACAACACTCTTCCCCTCTTGTTGTTATGCATCACCGTGCTATATCTTACGTTCACCAACAGTGGCATCTGAGCTTGATCTATGCATAGATGTTATATGCACGAGTAGAACACAAAGGAGTTGTGGGCATGGGTATATACATATTGCTTGTCGTCACTAGTTGATTCTTGATTCAGCGGTATTGTTGGATGAAGCGGCTCAGACCGACATTACACATACGCTTATTCTTACGCGAGACTGGTTCTACCGACGTGCTTCGCACAAAGGTGGCTGGTGGGTGTCAGTTCCTCCAACTTTAGTTGAATCGGATTCAATGAACATGGTTCTTTCTGAAGATCAAAAAGCAATCACTATAACACATTGTGGTTTTTGATCCGTAGGTAAGAACGGTTCTTGCTTAGCCCGTAGCAGCCACGTAAAACTTGCAACAATAAAGTAGAGGACGTCTAACTTGTTTTTGCAGGGCATGTTGTGATGTGATATGATCAAGACATGATGCTAAATTTTATTGTATGAGATGATCATGTTTTGTAACAGAGTTATCGGCAACTGGCAGGAGCCATATGGTTGTCGCTTTATTGTATGAAATGCAATCGCCATGTAATTGATTTACTTTATCACTAAGCGGTAGTGATAGTCGCAGAAGCGATAGTTGGCGAGACGACAACGATGCTTCGATGGAGATCAAGGTGTCAAGCCGGTGTCGATGGTGATCATGACGGTGCTTTGGAGATGGAGATCAAAGGCACAAGATGATGATGGCCATATCATATCACTTATATTGATTGCATGTGATGTTTATCCTTTATGCATCTTATTTTGCTTAGTTCGGCGGTAGCATTATAAGATGATCTCTCACTAAATTTCAAGGTATACGTATTCTCCCTGAGTACTCACCGTTGCTATAGTTCGTCGTGCTGAGACACCACATGATGATCGGGTGTGATAAGCTCTACGTTCACATACAAAGGGTGCAAGCCAGTTTTGCACACGCGGAGTACTCGGGTTAAACTTGACGAGCCTAGCATATGCAGATATGGCCTCAGAACACTAAGACCGAAAGGTCGAGCATGAATCATATAGTAGATATGATCAACATAGTGATGTTCACCATTGAAAACTACTCCATCTCACCTGATGATCGGACATGGTTTAGTTGATATGGATCACGTGATCACTTAGATGATTAGAGAGATGGCTATATAAGTGGGAGTTCTTAAGTAATTTGATTAATTGAACTTTAATTTATCATGAACTTAGTACCTGATAGTATTTTTCAGGTCTATGTTGTTGTAGATAGATGGCCCGTGATGTTGTTCCGTTGAATTTTAATGTGCTCCTAGAGAAAGCTAAGTTGAAAGATGATGGTAGCAATTACACGGACTGGGTCCATAACTTGAGGATTATCCTCATTGCTGCACAGAAGAATTACATCCAGGAAGCACCGCTAGGTGAAAACCCGCTGCAGGAGCAACACCAGATGTTGTGAACACCTGTCTGAGAAAAGCTGATGAATACTCGATTGTTTAGTGTGCCATGCTTTACCACTTATAACCGGGACTTCAACGATGTTTTGAACATCATGGAGCATATGAGATTTTCCAGGAGTTGAAGTTAATATTTCAAGCAAATGCCCAGATTGAGAGATTTGAAGTCTCCAATAAGTTCTACAGCTGCAAAATGGAGGAGAATAGTTCTGTTAGTGAACATATACCCAGAATGTCTGGGTACCACAACCACTTGACTCAACTAGGAGTTAATCTTCCTGATGATAGTGTTATTCACAGAGTTCTTCAATCACTACCACCAAGCTACAAGATCTTTGTGATGAACTATAATATGCAAGGGATGGATAAGACGATTCTCGAGCTCTTCGCAATGCTAAAGGCTGCGCAGGTAGAAATCAAGAAAGAGCATCAAGTGTTGATGGTCAACGAGACCACTAGTTTCAAGAAAAAGGGTAAAGGGAAGAAGGGGAACTTCAAGAAGAATAGCAAGCAAGTTCTTGCTCAAGTGAAGAAGCCCAAGTCTGGACCTAATCCTGAGACTGAGTGCTTCTACTGCAAAGGGACTGGTCACTGGAAGCGGAACTTCACAAGTATTTTGCAGAGAAGAAGGATCGCAAACTGAAAGCGGCTACGGATTAAGCGGAGATTGACTAAGGACGAGGCGACGATGCGCGTGGGAAATGGTTCCAAAGTCGATGTAATCGCCGTCGGCACGCTACCTCTACATCTACCTTCCGGATTAATTTTAGACCTAAATAATTGTTATTTGGTGCTAGCGTTGAGCATGAACATTATATCTGGATCTTGTTTGATGTGAGACGGTTATTCATTTAAATTAGAAAATAATGGTTGTTCTATTTATATGAATAATGTCTTTTATGGTCATGCACCATTGATGAGTGGTCTATTTTTACTAAATCTTGATAGTAGTGACACACATGTTCATAGTATTGAAGCCAAAAGATATAAGTTTAATAATGATAGTGCAACCTATTTGTGGCACTGCCGTTTAGGTCATATTGGTGTAAATCGCATGAAGAAACTCCATGCTGATGGACTTTTAGAATCACTTGAATATGAATCACTTGATTCTTGGGAACCATGCCTCATGGGAAAGATGACTAAGACTCCGTTCTCCGAAACAATGGAGCGAGCAACAGACCTGTTGGAAATAATACATACTGATGTATGTGGTCCAATGAGTGTTGTTGCTCGCGACGGGTATCGTTATTTTCTTACCTTCATAGATGATTTGAAAAGATATGGGTATATCTACTTGATGAAACATAAGTATGAAACATTTGAAAAGTTCAAGGAATTTCAGAGTGAAGTGGAAAATCATCGTAACAAGAAAATAAAGTTTCTATGATCTGATCGTGGAGGAGAATATTTGAGTTACGAGTTTGATATTCATTTGAAACAATGCGGAATAGTTTCACAACTCACGCCACCTGGAACACCACAGCGAAATGGTGTGTCCGAACATCGTAATCGTACTTTATTAGATATGGTTTGATCTATGATGTCTCTCACTGATTTACCGCTATCGTTTTGGGGTTATGCTTTAGAGACAGCTGCATTCACGGTAAATAGGGCACCATCAAAGTCCATTGAGACGACACCTTATGAAGTGTGGTTTGGCAAGAAACCCAAGTTGTCGTTTCTTAAAGTTTGGGGCTGCGATGCTTATGTGAAAAAGCTTCAACCTGATAAGATCGAACCCAAATCGGAGAAATGTGTCTTCATAGGATACCCAAAGGAAACTGTTGAGTACACCTACTATCACAGATCCGAAGGCAAGATATTAGTTGCTAAGAATGGATCCTTTCTAGAGAAGGAGTTTCTCTCGAAAGAAGTGAGTGGGAGGAAACTAGAACTTGATGAGGTAACAGTACCTGCTTCCTCAATGGAAAGAATGGTTCCAGTGATTCCTAAACTAGTAAGTGAGGAAGCTAATGATGATCAAGTTACTACCGAACCTCGTAGGTCAATTAGAGTAAGATCCACACCAGAGTGGTACGGTAGTCCTATTCTAGAGGTCATGTTACTTGACCATGATGAACCTACGAACTATGAGGAAGTGATGATGAGCCCAGATTCCGCAAAATGGCTTGAGGCCATGAAATCTGAGATGGGATCCATGTATGAGAACTTTGGTTGACTTGCCCATTGATCGGCAGGCCGTAGAGAATAAATGGATCTTCAAGAAGAAGACTGACGCTCATGGTAATGTTACTGTCTACAAAGCTCGACTTGTTGCAAAAGGTTTTCGACAGGTTCAAGTTGTTGACTACAATGAGACCTCACCCGTAGCGATGCTTATGTCCGTCCGAATCATGTTAGCAATTGCTGCATTTTATGATTATGAAATTTGGCAAATGGATGTCAAAACTACATTCCTCAATGGATATCTTAAAGAAGAGTTCTATATGATGTAACCAGAAGGTTTTGTCGATCCAAAAGGTGCTAACAAAGTCTGCAAGCTCTAGCGATCCATTTATGGACTGGTGCAAGCCTCTCGGAGTTGGAATATACGCTTTGATAGTGTGATCAAAGCATATGGTTTTATACGGACTTTTGGAGAAGCTTGTATTTACAAGAAAGTGAGCGGGAGCTCTGTAGCTTTTCGGATATTATATGTAGATGACATATTGCTGATTGGAAATGATACTGAATTTCTGAATAGCATAAAAGGACACTTTAATAAGAATTTTTCAATGAAAGACCTCGGTGAAGCTTCTTATATATTGGGGATCAAGATCTATAGAGATAGATCAAGACGCTTAATTGGACTTTCACAAAGAACATAGCATGATAAATTTTTGAAGAAGTTCAAAATGGATCAAGAAAAGAAAGGGTTCTTGCCTGTGTTACAAGGTTTGAAGTTGAGTCAGGCTCAATGCCCGACCACTGCAGAAGATAGAGAGAAAATGAAAGTCATTCCCTATGCTTCAGCCATAGGTTCTATCATCTCTGCAATGATGTGTAACAGACCCAAGAACCCCCCCTTTAGCAACACATGCTTTGCAATGTTCTAATGATGTGTTGTAATCAAGCTGATATAGCTACGCATATAGGCATTGGTAGGTTATGTGTTGCTGATCATATGAACAACAACGCATGCTAGCTGATGCGGCCATGCGTTGCCATGGTATTACACATGTACGTCCATGATTATACAGTATATATGAAGCCCGAACCTTTATCTAGTAAGACATGTGTAGTAAAGATATAAGAAATTATTTATATCTAATAAGTATAGTTACTTTTTATTCTGACATCATCCATACGTGCACACAATAAATAGAAATAAAAAATGGGAAACCACATGGTCGAACCTGCAACCTCAGGTTTTTTTGTAGAGAAATAGGTAAGCCAACCGAGCTAAGTAGAGAACATGGTCAGTTTTAGATTAGCACACTATCTATACATTCCTCCTTGTGAACAATGGACCAACTCCACTCAGCTGGGCCTTACAGAGCGATGGCCCACGGAGGTGCGCACCGGGGATGTAGCGGTGAATCGGGCTGCTGTTAAATAATTTTGAATGTCGAGCAGTTGTTTTTTGTGGGTATTTGATATTTGTACTCCATTCTAAAAAAAGAAAGTTGTTACTTGTGCTTTACTAAAAAATTGCTACTTGTATGACTTCTCAAAATATAATGCTACTTGTACGAAGTAGTTTTTTTAAAAAAACTAGATGTACGACGTAGTTATTACTTATTACTTTTATGTTGTACTAAAACAGATTGCCACCTTTATGTTCATTAAAAATCAAGCCATCAAAACTTTAATATATATTATATATTAATAATTTTATTTAAACATGTCAAAAATAATAATTTATTTTTTCTCAGGCAACTAAATATATTCTTGTCATTTTAAAGAGTTTTCATGTTTTTTGAAAAAGTTCATGGAATTTTAAATAGTGCTCACCCATATAAAAAAGCAAATAAGGTGTGTATTTAGAAAAAAATCAATGGCTATTTAAAAAAAGCAGTTACAACCCAAATGTTCCTCGTGTATTCAAAAAAATGTTAATCGTGTTTTTCAAAGACATTCACTTTGCGTTTTCAACAAATTCAAAGTGAATTTAATTGTTCATCGTGTACTTCAAACATTGTCTATATAAAAAAGGTTATTAAATTTTCAAAAGTTTCCACATTTTAAAGGAAATTTTTTATTTAGATGTTTATCGTCGACGATGGATCCACTGATCAGGATCTAAAGGAGGCACTCAACCTCCTTCAGGAAGCTATAACAAAGTTTCACAAAGCCCATGACTAGATGCAAGCGGACGACGTCTGCTTGTCCGCAAGCGTCCGCGGACAGAAAAATTGAACAAACACGGTTATTGAAGTAATTAACATTAGTGCAATTTTTGCTTCGCGGACAAGCGGACGCCATCATAACCTAGTTTATTGATTGGTATTAATGGGACGCGAAAGAGGTTGGGCTGCAACAAGATTAAAATGTCTAGGTTCTTGGCTCCTTGTGGCACATCATGGGTAGGATGCAAGCATCTCACAATCCATGTCACATGGCTATTCTTCTCCCAATCGGATCATATGAGGGGCCCAGAGTATAACTCTTCGGATCGGAGGGGAAAATCCCATCTTGCTCGATCATGTCTCGCGGCATGGGTCTAGACAAGACCGAAACAGACCTTTAAAACTACTCAGTTACGGAGTAGCGTTTGGTCAACCCAAAAGAGATTGGTCACAATCGCGAGTACATGCACTAGCTCAGGTCTTAAGACACAGTGTGTATGATGTACTAGCGACTCACATATGACCTATCACTGTGTTTCATGGTTGGGTCTGTCCAATCTAATATCCATCCGAGCTTGAGGCCGATCTCCCGTATCCGACCTCGAATCTGATAGACCCATATGTAGTCCGATAAGCATCCATTGTCCCATGTTTAGTGAGATCAACCCATCCACCTTATTGCATGTCGGTTTAGTCCGATGCGTGCCACACATCACTTTCCGAACAGGGACTATTTAGAACAATGTTTTACTTACTTATGATTTTAGTTAGTTATGATTTTTACTTAAATGGTTAAGTTTTTCCAGACTAGTTCCATTGGTTCCTAACCTATATAAGCCCCACCCGCCCCGAGTATGTACTCTTGCCCCCTCTCACCTGAATCAAACTAAGGGAGAGGCATTTCCTCCATTCAACCATGAATGGCTTAGCTTACTTTCATATCCAAGGGACCTAGTAAGCACTTAACTACTATGTGTCACACTCGCTAACCATCAACACCCTCCTAATCTATTTTCATCCCTCAAATTTTTGGTATCATCATCCTTTCTCACCTCCACCTTAAAGCCAGATCTTATCTGCTCCCTGCTTGCAATCCTATTGTCTCCCGTCAACCCCAAACCCTAAGGGCAGGGTCGATTGTAGAAAAAAGAGCCACTAGGGTGGTTGGTGATGCTGACATCAATGATGACTCAATTAACCTTTTCTACTTTGGCCTTAACTGAACAAATGGCATGGGGACGATGACATCACCAGCTAAGAATTGTTTTATCTTCATTAAGACATATTTATCTATCTTATTTACCTTTTTCAAGTTAGTTGTATTTATTTGCTTTTCATTTGAGCACTTTTTTTAAAATTTGCAAATACTTGTAATAATACAATAGTTTAAACAATTCTATTTTTTGCGGGGGAATAATTTAAACAATTCATAAAGAATTTAAAATAATTTTAGTTTTAACTAGAAGCATCAAGAACTTTTTCTCTCCTTCTCTTATTTACCTTTGAGTATTTTTCCTCACGTTTTCCTTTCTCTTAACATGTCAATTCGTTTTTCTGAGACTCACATGTCAATTAGTTTACAAGTTTGTAAAAAAGTTAGCAGAATTCAGTACCGCTATTTTTTCTCTTGTTTCCCTCCATTTTTCTCACGTCAATGATTCCCCTCCATTTAATTTAAAAATAAAAACTGAATTGCTCGGTTGTTCCACAAAATATGCCCCTCATCTACTTGACCACCACACATGGTTCCATCTTCCCCATCAATGCCTCCACTCATCACGAACCCTGTCGCCGCCGCAAAGTTCACATTCCTCCTTGACGCAGCATCTCTCTATCCACCTAGAAGAGTCGTCCGTCACCGCCCTCTCTCCACGTAGCTGCGCCGCGGCAAGCCCTCTGCATGTCGTTGCTGCAGAGGAACTTCGCCCTGTACTGGTAGATCGTGCCTCCAGTGGCAGCGTAATCGAGCACTCCATGGAGGCGATGCAGCTCGTCATCCCCAACCCATTGACGTGCTCACCTACCTCGCATGGAAGATATCTGAGTTCCCCGCATGCCTCGTGATTGGCTCCATCACCAACCTTCACTCCTCCAAGTTCAGATTCCTCATCGCCGAGCACCTCGATGTCAAAGCGCACAACGTGCAGGTAACTCAATGAATCTTCCTGAATGTAACCATGAATCCATGATTGATTACCTCGATCGAGCTTGTAGTCGGAGTGGTGGGTGGATAATTGTTCCAGCACCTTCCTTCTAGATCTTCTCCCCATTGGACAATTTATTCTCTCTCCCCACAGAAGCGAAGGACCCTCCCTGCATTGTCGTCTCCTTTTCGCCCTCCTCTTCTTAGTAGGCCAGCAAGTACACATCTGTAGTAAGCTTCTAACAGCTGCACTCCTTTCCTCATGTCATGGAAATTACAGTACTAATCGTAGAATTGTCATGTCTCATGATCGGATTGGAAGTGGAGGCAGATGCGAACCGAGGGGGTTGAGGTCAAGTCTATTAGCTCAGATAGATGTAAGCAATTTTGACGCATTCTCAAAAATAGTATACTACATATCTAGCTTCTGGCTTTGAGGTATTTTGCACTTTTTATTAAACCTAAACAGCTTTGTTCTTGCTCTTGATATATGTATGCCCACATATGCTTTTGAAATATCATGCAGTATAATTGATATGCTTTTTGTAATTATGTGTTAAACAAAAGTAGCTCAGTTCTTGATATATGCATGCAGAATTGCATACATATTCTACTTACAACAGTGTAATCTGAATCTTTTACTTAAGGACCTACCTTCAGACTTTGAGCAATATTTTGTATTTAATCTGTAAAATAGTTTTGTCCTGGAAATGCAATATTGATATAATAATAAAGTGAAGACACAATACAAGAAATTGTGCAACTCCTACTCTAACGCATAATCCTTAGATGCACTTTCGACAGCAAAGCAGCATCTGTTATTTCGAACACATGGTGTGCTCCCCTGATTTGTGTGCACCCTTTTCTTCTATTAACTAGTGTAGGATGCAATTTGTATGGTGGGCACATCCATGACAAGAAGGTAAACAGAACAGCAATAGATGTCTTCTGTTCCACCACATACCAAGAACAGTGACTTCTGCAACTACCAAACAAGTGTATGTTATTCATGATTTTTTGCATATTAAGTTTACGTTATGCATGATTATTGCAGATTTTAAATAGCTTATGTTAGAAAATCTTTCTCATCTAATTTCTTTTATATATGTAATAGGTTGGCACTATATTATTTTGAAGAGCTTGGGAAATCAAAATGGGAATGTTTCTCTTGCTACACTGACAAGTATATAAAACTGATGGTGTTAAACTTGGTAATGAGTTCTGAGCAGTATGAGTTTGATGCTATTTTAGCAAAATATGATTTGTTGATATGACAACTAAAAAAGGATTAAAAGTTATTTGTCACGTGAAAAAATTAATTATCACATGACCTTCAACCTTTGTATGTTGCTCGTCTAAATTTTACTGCTATATTAACTTGATTTTATCTAACGGCTCATTACTGATATCATTTCTCTATTGTTGTAGATTGCCAAGGTAAATTAATGATGCATGTCTCATATTTACTGAAGGTAAAGAACGGGGTTACGTACTTCTAGATAGCTTCACGTTACATTTTGGAATGTCATTTCCAGAGTTGATGTTTCAAACATCATGATTTAGAATGGCAGAGATGTCAATTGCAAGACCAAGAATCGATGATAGTTTAAGTCTTGTAATCTTTGGATCATGTTGTTTGTAATGCAACAAAGCCGATTTAATATAACAAATCTTTTTATTTACTATATATTTGGTTCATATGCATTATCGACATTGACCTAATAATTATGCATGAAAATATATAAAATAAAATTAATTCTAGAGGCCATGTATCAATGCCTCTCGTCGTTTTAATGACCTATTGTGTCCATTTTGGAAATTCTTTTATGCATGGTAGGCACCAATGCATTTTAAGTGTTGTTGGACTCTAACTCTATACGTTTCTAACTTACAAAGCTTATTCACATCGTTTACCAACACATCTATATGCGTTGTTGTAGATCCTTGCAAAGCCACCAACGGCAAGGCATACTAATCTGTTGGTGTAGCCGTTAGCAAAACTTATATGGACATACGACAATGCATCAATGCATTGCTAAAGGGGGGTTCCTATTGTAGTGATGTGCCTTGTTATTAGTTTGGCAGGGAGGTATCAAAGTAATCCGGGAGTGGATCACAGGACAGCGGTCAAGAACATCCTGAAATACCTAAAAAGGACTAATGATATGTTTATCGTTTATGGAGGTGACAAAGAGTTCGTCGTAAATGGTTACGTCGATGCAAGCTTTGACACTGATCCTGACGACTCTAAGTCACAAACCGAATACTATTTTTATTAAATGGTGGAGCTGTCAGTTGGTGCAGTTCCAACCAGAGTGTTGTAGCAGGATATATATGTGAAGCGCAGTACATAGCTGCTTCGGAAGCAGCAAATGAAGGAGTCTGGATGAAGGAGTTCATATTCGATCTAGGTGTCATACCTAGTGCATCTGGTCCAATGAAAATCTTTTGTCACAATACTGGTGCAATTGCCTTGGCAAAGGAATCCAGATTTCATGAGAGAACAAAGCACATCCAGAGACACTTCAATTCCATCCGCGATCAAGTCAAGGAGGGAGACATAGAGATTTGCAAGATACATACAGATCTAAATGTTGTAGACCCATTGACTCAGCATCTCTCACGAGCAAAACATGATTAGCACCAAGACTCCATGGGTGTTAGAATCATCAAAATGTAATCTATATCATTGACTCTAGTGCAAGTGGGAGATTGAAGCAAATATGCCCTAGAGGCAATAATAAAGTTGTTGTTTATATTTCCTTATATCATGATAAATGTTTATTGTTCATGCTAGAATTGTACTAACCAGAAACTTAGTACATGTGTGAATACATAGACAAACAGAGTGTCACTAGTATGCCTCTACTCGACTAGCTCGTTAAGCAAAGATGGTTATGTTTCCTAGCCATGGACAAAAAAAATCATTTGATAAACATGATCACATCATTAGAGAATGATGTGATTGACTTGACCCATCCTTAAGCTTAGCACTATGATCGTTTAGTTTATTGCTATTGCTTTCTCCATAACTTATATGTGTTCCTATAACTATGAGATTATGCAACTCCCGAATACCGGAGGAACACTTAGTGTGCTGTTAGACGTCACAACATAACTGGGTGACTATAAAGATGCTCTACAGGTGTCTCCGATGGTGTTTGTTGAGTTGGCATAGATCGAGATTAGGATTTGTCACTCCGTGTATCGGAGAGGTATCTCTGGGCCCTCTTGGTAATGCACATCACTATAAGACATGCAAGCAATGTGACTAATGGGTTAGTTACGGGATGTTGCATTACAGAATGAGTAAAGATACTTTCCGGTAATGAGATTGAACTAGGTATTGAGATACCGCCGATCGAATCTCGGGCAAGTAACATACCAATGACAAAGGGAACAACATATGTTGTTATGCGTTTTGACCGATAAAGATCTTCGTAGAATATGTAGGAACCAATATGAGCATCCAGGTTCCGCTATCGGTTATTGACTGAAGATGAGTCTCGGTCATGTCTACATAGTTCTCAAACCCGTAGGGTCCGCACTCTTAACGTTTAGTGACGATCGGTATTATGTGTTTATTGTTTTGATGTACCGAAGGTTGTTCGGAGTCCCGAATGTGATCACGGGCATCACAAGGAGTCTTGAAATGGTCGAGACATGAAGATCAATATATTAGAAGCTTATGTTTGGACATCGGAATGGTTCCGCGTGAGTTCGGGAATATGCCGGTGTACCGGGAGGTTACCGAAACCCCCCAGGAAGTATATGTGCCTTATTGGGCCATAGTGGGACAGAGGAGAAGGGAGCCTAGGAGGGGGCACCCCCCCCAAGCCAAATCCGAATTGGGTGGTGGGCCGGCCCCCCTTTCCTTTCCCCCCCTCTCCCCCTTGCTTCCTCTCCTAATCCAACTAGGGAAGGGGGGATCCTACTCCCGGTGGGAGTGGGACTCCCTTGGGCACGCCATAGAGGGCCGACCCCTCCTCCTCCTCCACTCCTTTACATATGGGGGAGGGGGGCACCCCATAGACACACAATTTGATAATTGTATTAGCTGTGTGTGGTGCCCTCCTCCACCATAATCCACCTCGGTCATATCGTTGCGATGCTTAGGCGAAGCCCTCTTCCGGTAGCTTCATCATCATCGTCATAACGCCATTGTGCTGACAAAACTCTCCCTCGATACTCAGCTGTATCTAGAGTTTGCGGGATGTCTCTGAGCTGAATGTGTGCAGATCGTGGAGGTGTCGTACCTTCGGTTCTAGGATCGGTCAGGTCGTGAAGACGTTCGACTACATCAACCGTGTTGTCATAACGCTTCCGCTTACGGTCTACAAGGGTACGTGGACAACACTCTTCCCCTCTCGTTGCTATGCATCACCATGATAGATCTTCCATTTTTGAAATTACTTCGTTCCCCAACAAACTTGTAGTATTGTTTTTTGTACTTTGCCATGCCATGAATCATTAAACCGGACATGCGTTATGCTTGGTTGTGCATCATGCCATGTTTATGTGATGGTTGTTTACCATGTTGTTTGCTTCTTTCCGGTTGTGGTTCCTCTCGATAGTTCCTGTGACATTGCGATTGTGAGGATCCATTCGGCTATGTTGCTCGTCTTCTTCATGGATTCGTTCTTCTTGGATGTCACTACTATCTTTGCTATGCTAGTTGTCTCGATGCTATTTCTATATTGCGCTAGCTACCACTTGATTCATAAGCCTACCAATATGCCACCATAAGCCTCTAACATTTTCCACCTGCACGGTTTCTAGTTGCAGGTTGTTCCATGTTGGGACATGGATATCATGGATATCTTGGGATATCACAATATCTCTTATTTAATTAATGCACATATATACTTGGTAATGGGTGGAAGGCTCGGCCTTTTGCCTAGTGTTTTGTGCCACTCATGCCGCCCTAGTTTCTGTCATACCAGTGTTATGTTCCTTGATTTTGCGTCCCTAACACGATGAGGGTTTATGGGCTCCTCTTGACAGTTCGCTTTGAATAAAACTCTTCCAGCAAGGCCCAACATTGTTTTTACCATTTGCCTAGTAACAACTAAAAACATGCATATGCACCTGCCGGCCCCCGAGGTCTCTTAATCAACCCCCGGGCCAATGCTCCACATGAGTGTTATTCCAAACCGGGCGATGCCCGGCACCCCCTGGGCAACCAGGGTCTTAGCCAAGCCGACTTATTGACCATCCAGTGTACCCTGAGAATGAGATACGTGCGACTCCTATCAGGCTAGGTCGGTGCATCGGGAGGTCTTGCTGGTTTTGTTTTACCATTGTCGAAATGTCTTATGCACCGGGATTCCGAGTCTAATCGGAGGGTCCCGCGATGGAGGATTGTCTCCGCGGATCGTGAGCTTGTCATGGGCTAAGTTGGGGCACCCCTGCAGGGTTTAAACTTTCGAGAGCCGTGCCCGCAATTATGTGGCAGATGGGAATTTGTTAATATCCGGTTGTAGAGAACTTGACACCAGATCCGAAATAAAATACACCAACCGCGTGCGTAGCCGTGATGGTCTGTTTTCTATTGAGTCGAGAAGTGAACACAATTGGGTTATGTTTGAACGTAAGTAGTTCAGGATCACTTCTTGATCATTACTAGTTTGCGACCTTCACATAGTTTCACATCTTATTCTTGTACTCATAAGTTAGCCACCATACATTGCTTAGTGTTGCAGCAACCTCACCACTTATCCATTCCATACCCATTAAGCTTCCCTAGTCTTGATACCCATGGTAATGGGATTGCTGAGTCCTCGTGGCTCACAGATTACTACTAGGGGTGGGCGTTCGGTATAAACCGAAATTTCGGTTTCTACTGTTCGATTATTTTGCATACTCGGTTTTCAAAATCAAAAACCGAATATGGCAAGTGAAACTAGCAAACTGAAATTTTGATTAACTGAAAGTTTGGTGCGGTTTTCGGTTTACACCGACGGAACCTTGATTTTATTGATTTTGCTCAGATCGCCCTATTATATAGGCAAAATCTCTGCCATATTCCCCCAGCCAGGCGAGGTGGGACTAAACATTCGCTGTTCAGACGCTCGCATGCTTGCAAGCCAGCCAGTTTCCATGTAGATGCTTGGCCCATGGTCACACACGTGATGTCCTAGTCACACTCCTTGTCTCATATGGGCTAGTGGGCTAAATGGATTGGTGGCTTGAGCTAGCGTGAAGTGGTTGGCTGACTATGGGAGAATTGCACATCGACCTAGGAGTGAGTTCCATGGTGGTATACCTACTATCGTAGGTATTTTTTGGTTATTTCAGGTAACCAAATTAAAACCGAACAAACCGATTTTAGTTTGGTTTCTAGGAGTAAAAATCGAAATTATGTACACTAATGATAAAAACTGAAAATTCAGTTTTTTCGGTTTTGGCTTCGGTTCGGTCGTCGGTTTGTCGGTTTTTATGCCCACCCCTAATTACTACAACAACAGTTGCAGGTACATGTAATGCAATGATCTGACGTGAGAGTGATGCTTGATTGCTTTTGGAGTTCTTCTTCTTCGATCAAGGGATAGGTTCCGGGTCGGGGAGCCTGGGATTAGCAGGGTGGATGTCGTTCTTCTTTTTCATTTGATTTTATGCGTAGTCGGATTCTGCTCTTTTGTATGATGATTGTGATGTATTGATGTATTGTTGTATGAATGTTGTAACTTGTGGCGAGTCTAAGCCTTTGTCTTGTATTCTCATCTATTCAGTACATGGTATGTTGTAATGATATCCACATTGCTATGCGCTCGAAATGCGGTTGTGCACCAATCATGAGTTCATCACGTGATTTTGATAGAATCACATCTTGGGCGCTACAAGCTCCGAGACGACGCTCCCAAGTTTAACTTCGTTGCCATTCCTGTTTGTCGCATTGGTGGTGTCGAGTCTACTTCGACTCTTTTTCAAGATGGTGCGGCGATGACTACAACTGTGAAGCCATTCGAGGACTGAGCTTTGGAGGCATGCGACATGGTGACGAGCATGAAGGGTGCTTCCATCTTAGGAGGCGAGAGTGATGATGTGCCATCTTCGGCCTTCATCCATAGTCACAGTGACAAGATGATCGAGCATGGGATTTTCCCTTCGGTCATGGAGGAGAGTGATGATGTGCCATCTTCGGCCTTCATCCACGGCGACGTTGATGAGATGATCGAGCATGGGGTTTTCCCTTCGGTCATGGAGGAGAGCGATGATATGCCATCTTCGGTCTTCATCAACAACGACGACGATGAGATGGTTGAGTATTTTACCTTGACCACGGCAATGTATGATGACTTGAGTGACTTGTGCCACCATATTGAGAGGGGAGTGACTTCAGCACTAGCCGCATATATGATGATTTCCCCCAATTCCCATGTGAAGAGAGCCACAACCCCCACCACTTGACTGTGATGAGTGACTCCACCATATGTGACTTTGAGTGCACCTATTTTTAGGGAGTGAGTGAGCCACCACATAGAGAGAGTGATGTAGTTGATAGGGCATGTGAGGCCACTATGATTTCTAACGACTTAACCTCTACCTCTATTATGTCTTCTCATTTGGTGCTAGGTCCCATATATGATGGCGCACCGATCCTCGATGACTTCGTCCTTCCTTTGTACAAGACAATGTCCATGATGGAATATGATGCACCCCCACATGGTTCCATCAAGATGATGATATTGACCACTAATTTGTCTTTGCCACCTCACCTACACAAAATGAGTGGAATGAAAAAGGTAAAATAGGTTAAGGTGATGCTCTAGTCCCGCTAGTGGACATTCTTGACATCGATTGCTTGCATGATGTTGATCAACATATTACCATGCTTCATGCTAGTGTGACTTACCCATGCGATGATTTATCCAATTATGATGAGTTTGATGATTGCCATGTGCAGTCTATTAGATGTGATGCCATGCTACATAGGTTTTCTTGTGATATTTCTCTCGGTCACATCATGTTTGACAATCCGCTTCACTTGTCATATGCTATGCATGAGATCAACAATATGTCCAATTTGCAATCTCTTCGTAAGACAATACATATGCCATTAAAATAAACCCAATTCGCACATATGGCATAGATGACAAGCCCATGGTTATTGGCATTTGTTTTTCTTGTGATGATATGAATATGCTCCCTTTGCATCATTTGTCTCATATTCCATGCCATGACCACCAAGGTTCGGATATGCATTGTTTTGGATGTTGTCCATTTTCTCCATGTGTTGTTTCCGATATTGCTCATGAGGAGAACCCCATAGTTTCCTCATACATTTTAGGAGATTTTTATCCATCCCATCCATTGCATGATCCCAATAATTATGTGCACAATATTCTTCCCATGAATCATAATGATATTTTTGTGCCATATACTCGCCAGCTCAATTTGTGTCCCCATCGTGTCATACATCACAACTATTCTTTCATGATGGATGACATGTTCTTATACCATGCTTCCAATTTATTTGGGCGATGCTTATCTTTTGCTAACTCTCACGTGCACATACACATCATGATGGATGATGTGTACATTTACCACGCACACAATTTCTTTGGTTTGTGTCTCTTTTGTGTAGGTACCCATGAATACATGTCAACCTCACAATCCCATGAGTTGGCAAAACAAGCTCTAGAGAGCAACGCTGACTTGGGATCACGTGGATTGTATTTCAAACCGTTCCCCTTGCGCAACAACTCAATTCATTTCTTCTACATGTCCCTCACATGGTTAGGGGTTATTTTCCATTACATATTCTATGCCCATCTTGCCATATTCACTTTGCCTGATATGCTCAATTCTATGCCTTTTCCATGCACTTGTGGCCCATGCTTTGCATTACACATGATGATTGATTCTAGTACATGTATGTGTATTTGCAAGCTTTGTGGAGATATTGATTGTTATTGCCATGTTCCTTTTATGACCCATTCATATGATGATACTATGATATTGCTTTGTGTTGGTGCACGCGATATGTTATGTGCATTGTCTATGCCTATTATTCGCTCACATGACATGATTGCCATGATTTCCTCCAGTGTATTGCATCTTCGCTTCACTAGTTTGCATGACTTGATTACTATGATTGCTTTCCTTGTTGCATCACCAATGATTCATGCTTGCTCGTTTCATGCGGTTCATGACAACCAGCTACATGCTTTCCACATGATTGTTATTGATTTTGTCATATATCTCCATGTGTTGCCTCTCTCATGCTAGATGATTTGACATGTATTGAGTGCAACAATGCTTTTATTCATGCTAATGAAATTTCCCACATAGCATTCTCCCATATATTTGGAGATTTTGACATATTCCTTGTGAAGCATGCTTGTCTTAACTCTTTGCACCATATACCTAATGCCATGAATATAGCCATTCTTGCATCATATTATTCATGCACCTGTGCTCCTAATGGTTATGTGCAAGAGAAGAGAACCATCATGATGGATGCTGTTTTTATCTACCATGCGCATACATTTCTTGCTTTGTTGTGTGCATGTGTAGGATCTTTTGACTTCATGTCAACTTCCACTTCACGTGAGGTGACAATACGAGCTCCTGAGAGCGAACCACTCTCGATCACGACGCTTCTACATTGTACTTGCTTGTGCTTCGACATTGTGATGGACGCACAAGGACATGTTTTCAAGGTGATATACTTATATATTCAGAACCCCCAAACCATGAGCATTAATATTGTGCATCATACTTCATGTGTTGCTCGCATGTTGACATATTGCACACATGCTAGAGATCTTGCTTCGACTTATCATTGCCACATTGACATATATACCTTGTGTGTTGCATCCAATTATTGGATTACTTATTCCCATCATATGCTTGGTTGCAACAATTTCATTTCTTCACATATGCTATGTCCCATTGCTTGTCACATGATTGACTTGATTGCCTCACACATGATGAACAATTGCTCTTTCTATTGTGTTGAGTGCCACACTATCTTCACTACACCCTATGCACATTATGCTTGGACTGTCTTGCACTTGACCCATGTGTTTAGACACTTTATTTTATTTGGTGTTATGAATGATTCCTATGCCTACCATAGACCTTTCATTGAGTGCTTGATGCATGATTGCTATGAACTTGAGGTAGATGCTTACTCTCTCGTTACACATAGTTGCATCACTACCTCCCATTTAAATGCTTGTTCACATGATGGCCTTGATTGTGCTCAATTCATATGCTTACATGCCATGTCACAATCCTTTGTCACACCATACACTTATATGTTATACTTGATGACG
This sequence comes from Triticum urartu, assembly GCF_003073215.2. Classification (NCBI taxonomy): domain Eukaryota; kingdom Viridiplantae; phylum Streptophyta; class Magnoliopsida; order Poales; family Poaceae; genus Triticum; species Triticum urartu. The sequence goes on from NC_053025.1 coordinate 270,336,423, forward strand.
ACACTTATTGGGTTAATCACCTCTTGAATGCTTGGTTTTGCACTAACGCTAACCACATTTGTTTTTCCAAGCGTTTGTTGTCCTTGCTCCTTCTGAAGCAATCACAAGACGGTGCGACATTGGAGATTGCCCATTCCAAGCTTGAAGATGATGAGTACTTGATGATCGTCCACTTCTACACGGCGAAGCCATCTCTTTATGGTGATTTGTTTTTCAAACTGAGGATGGATCTTTCCCAAGGGGGGAGATGATGCGGAGCATCCTACGGATATCACCATGTCAATAGTGTAACGCCCCGGATGTAACATTCCATAATTGTAACTCCAACTCTTTCCATTTCCGACTATGTGATATATTATTTCCTTCATGGTTGGGTTTTGTCTTTCTTTTTCTTTTTTTCATGTCATGCATTTCATATCATGCCATCATGTGCATCTCATTTGCATTCATGTTCGTCTCATGCATCCGGACATTTTCCCCGTTGTCTGTTTCGGAATCCGACACTCCCACATACACCCGTTGCACCTCCCAAATCTCGTTTCATGAGCGGGAGAAAAATGTTCCCAGAATGGGCTGAGATTTTTCAAGTGGCCTTGATACATCACCGGTAGGCCTCCTGTCAAATTTCGTTCCATTTGGAGGTCGTCTGATGCCCGAACGGTTAACTGGGTAACTGTAAAAGCCCCTCTCTCTTTGCAGCCCAACACCTCTCCAAAATAGCCCACTAGCCCATCTAAACCCCCTCCTTGCTCTCTGTCGTTGGATCACGATCGTGTGGGTGAAGACCGCACCTCATTTGTACACTCCTAACTCTGTCTACCTATATAAACACCTCCCCCTTCCAAATTTGCGTCCAAACCCTAGCTCCTCCTCCACCCTCCACGCCTGGACCAATCAGCACTCGCCACCTGTCCCAGCCACTGCTACCCGCCACGAGCCTGAATCTGGTCCTCCCAGCCCGAATCCCCGCCACCGCCGCCTCCCGCTCACCCGCGCCATGCCCCGCCTCCCTCTCGCCTGCGCCGCCGCCTCCGCTCCACTGCCACAGCGCCGGCCGCTGCGCACCTCACCACCTCGCGCGCCCACGTCCGCCGCTGCCACCGCGGGACGCCGCCTCCTCGTCGCCGGCTCACTCTCCGGCTAGATCCGGCCGCGGACCGACCGTATCCGGCCATCCCAACCCGCCGGCGACCTCTTCCTCCTACTCCGGCCACCGTCACGCCATCTCCGACGAACCTCATTATCCGCGCCGAAACCCTAGATCTGGAGGTTGCACATTATGAGCACCTCTTCGACATGTCATATCTCCATGCATATAGCTCCGATTCATGCATATGATATATCAAAATGTTTGTATCGTGATGCTCTTCATGTTAATGTAATTTGCATCCATATTATTGTCCATATTGATGCCTTAACCTTAGTTGCAAAAGTGATGTATGATGTTGTCTGCTGGAATTCATCATAACTTGATGATTTGTCATTTTCATTGCATATTGTGTGTGCATCCTTTGTGCATCATGTCTACATGTTCTAGGAGTTCCACCATCCTATCTTTTCAGTGCTGCAAGCCTTGTATTTTTATGAGCTCTGTGGTGACTAGCACAAGCATGTAAAGTAGGCCACATGATGTTGCTGTTTTCAGACACAAGTAGATCCATGTATATTTTGATGAACTTCAGTATGAGTTTTTTGAAGAGATGGTTATGTGCTGTCCATTCATGCCTCTAGTTGTATTTATGGAGTAGTGTAGCTTGTCATTACCATGCTCTACTTTTGCTAAATATTGTTGCTGGCAGATTGTTAACATGAAGTGTATTTTTGCCATGTGTTTTGCTAGTGATCCATGCACCCTATGAACTTGTTCTTACCATGTTTAGCTTCATAAATGTGTCTTCTTACTGTTGGTTACCTTGTGATGCCATGTAATGCTGTGAGGTGAGTGGGATGAGCATGCAAAGTTGCTATCATGAAACTAATCATATCACTTGCCATGTTTGCATGCGTGCTACCTCATTTTCTGTGCATCTTTGGCTAAAGTTCAGTAAGGGAGTTTTCTTCTTTGCCTTTAGTACTAGCATACCATGCCTTTGTTTGCCCTGTTATGTTCTTGTAGCATGTAGTTTGCTAGCTCTAAACATTGCTACCTGATGCTGTTTATTCCATGTTTAATATTTTCACTAAGTCTGTGAAGTTGTTATCATTTGCATTTTGCCATGCTGTTTTAGGTTTGTTCTAGTGAGTTCTAGCAGGAGCTCAGTGCTCATGATTTGTAGAGCTTCACTTCTAATTCACTTCCTTGTGCTTTGTTGCTATGTTGGAGTGCCGTAGCATAGTTACTTGTTGCATCTTAAGTGCTATGATGTTGTTAAGCGCAGTTTTGCATCGTTCTTGTTTTGCTCGCCATTTGCAAATCGTGCATCCGTTTGCGGTGATCCTTATATCAATTTCGACCGAAATCACTCAACCTTTCCAGTGGCATGTTTGGTTTGCCAAGTTGATGCCAATATCATCCTTTCCCTTCTGGAGTACCCATATGCACTGCACATCATATCTTGCATTCCATGTCATGTCTGGCATCATGTTGCTTGTGCATTGAACTATGATTGATTTTCGTTCCGTTGCTTGTATTCTTGCTTTGGGTAGAGCTAGGAGGCAAGTTCATGAACGAAGAACCTGTTGAGTACATTTACGAGGAGCAAGCTTTCGACAACACTGAGAACTTTGCAGGCAAGATGATCATTACCCCCAATATCACTTCTATCTTTGCTTGCTAGTTGTTCGTTCTATCGCTATGTCATGCTACCTACCACTTGTTTATCATGCCTCCCATATTGCCATGTCAAGCCTCTAACCCACTTTCCTAGAAAATCATTGTTTGGCTATGTTACCGGTTTTGCTCAGCCCCTCTTATAGCGTTGCTAGTTGCAGGTTCCTTGCAGGTTGTTCCATGTTGGACCATGCATATGTTGGGATATCACAATATCTCTTATGTAATTAATGCATCTATATACTTGGCAAAGGGTGGAAGGCTTGGCCTTTTGCTCGGTGTTTTCTTCCACTCTTGCTGCCCTAGTTTCCGTCATACCGGTGTTATGTTCCTTGATTTTGCGTTCCTTACGCGGTTGGGGTTATGGGACCTCCTTGACAGTTCGCTTTGAATAAAACTCCTCCGGCAAGGCCCAACCTTGGTTTTACCATTTGCTTAATAACAACTAAAACCTGCCTAGGGACTTTCTGAACCCCGAGGATTTTCTTAATTCAACCCCTCGAGCCAGTGCTCCTCTGAGTGTTGGTCCGAACTGGGCAGCCTACGGGGCCACCTCATGTAAACTCGAGGGTTGGTTTTACTCATAGCTTGTCCCATCCGGTGTGCCCTGAGAACGAGATATGTGCAGCTCCTATCGGGATTTCTCGGTGCATCGGGCGGTCTTGCTGGTCTTGTTTTAACATTGCCAAAATGTCTTGTAACCAGGATTCCGAGACTGATCGGGCTATTCCGGGAGAAGGAATATCATTTGTTGATTGTGAGAGCTTGTGATGGGCTATGTTGGGACACCCCTCCAAGGTATAAACTTTTGAGAGCCGTGACAGCGGTTATGTGGCACATGTGAATTTATTAAACTCTGGTTGTAGAGAACTTGACACTTGACTTAAATTAAAGACATCAACTGCGTGTGTAACCGTGATGGTCTCTTTTCGGCAAAGTCCGGGAAGTGAACACGGTTGGGTTATGTATGAATGTAAGTAGTTCAGGATCACTTCTTGATCACTTCTAGTTTTATGACCGTTGCGTAGTTTCTCTTCTTACTCTTGTACTCGTATGTTAGCCACCATATTTTCTTAGTGCTTGCTGCAGCTCCACCTCATAACCACATTCTACCCATAAGCTTAAATAGTCTTGATCTCGTGGGTTTTGAGATTGCTGAGTCCTCGTGACTCACAGATACTACCAAAATAGTTGCAGGTGCCGATGATACCAGTGCAGGTGATGCTACCGAACTCAAGTGGGAGTTTGATGAGGACCTTGGTCGTTACTACATGTCTTTTCCTGATGATCAGTAGTGGTGCCCAGTTGGGACAATCGGGATTTAGCATTTGGGGTTATCTTCTTTTCATTTGGATTTGTCCGTAGTCGGACTATGTGTGTAGTCTGAATGATGTACGAATTATTTGATAATTGTGTGACGTGGCGATTGTAAGCCAACTATCTATTTATCCTTGTTCTTGTAAATGGGATTTTGTGAAGATGACCCTTCTTGCGACAAAACCAAAATGCGGTTATGCCTCTAAGTCATGCCTCGACACATGGGAGATATAGATCTTGGGCGTTACAAAGAGCTCGTTTGGCTAGTGACAGGTGCGACATCTACTTCACATACATAAAGGTGAACCATCTCCATGACATGTGTTCACTTGACCCCTTCGAGGATGGTATACTACTTGACACTCCACTCGTGTGCATGCACAGGTATTGTCAGAGCTTCAGGGACAAGAAGGAGGAGTGCAAGCAGCAAGGAACAACTACACCATACACGATGGAAGCATGGAAGAGAAGACGGAAGAAACGGAGCTGCTACAAGTTACAGCTCTCAAACGTCCGACGGCCTCCGGACGACCTATGATCTCCGGACGTCCAACGCCGGGAGATTCCTCCAGCTAGACCGACTACAGCCGAGGCACACTACAATGGCCGAACAGCCGACCAAGACCATACGTTCGACAACAATAAGTAACCAGACGAGTGACAACGTCCGGAAATCCGATGCCACCTCAACAGAGCGGAAACGTCGGAAGTCCGACACCCTCCGGACGTACGGACCCCCGCAAGCCTCTGGATGACCGACGTCCCTCAGACGTCCGACGCATGCCAGTGCGCAGCCGGGCCTTTGGCCTTTTACACGTCTCCCACATACCCTTTCGTGGCTTAGACTATAAATAGACCACCTCCACCTCCTTTCTGGTGTTAGCAAATATGATAGCTCATTTGTATGTGAGCTTTGCTACTACCTACCTCTACTCTTGAGGGAGAGAGAGAGAGACTACCACTCCCATGGACTTCAAGATCTCCATGTGAGAAGATACTGCGGGATATCATCAAGGCCCCTAATGGGAAGATCCATCTAGGATATCATCAAGACCTCCTCTTGGAGATGAACTTTATCTTGTATCTTTCCCTTTGTTGTTCATGTACCATGTCCATCGTGTGTTTTATAGTCTAGTGGATGTGTGATTGGACTTGTTCTTGAGTGTTCCTCTCGTGATTTCCCGGTGTTTCCCCTCGTGTTCTACGAGTTCTTTGACACACTTTATACCATGTCATAAAAGCAAAGATGATGCTAATGTCGCTGATTTGTTTTGCATGAAATTATTCGCTTTCATGTTGTGCCAAATAATATTGTTGAAGATCGTGATACTAAATTTCTTAGCCACTTTTGGAGATGCTTGTGTGCTAAGTTGGGGACTAAACTACTTTTTAGTAACATGTCACCCCCAAACTAATGGATAAACTGAAGTAGTCAATAGAACATCGTCTACTATGCTTAGGGTTGAAGAATTACCTAAAAATATGGGAGGAATGATTGTCTCATATTGAATTTGCTTATAATTGTTCATTGCATTCTACTATTAAGATCTGCCCTTTTGAAATTGTATATGCTTTCGTACCTCGTGCACCCATTGATTTGCTACCTCTTCCATCTCCGAAGAATGTTAATCTTCATGCTAAACAACAGGCTAAATTGATCTTGAAAATGCATGAGTTAACCAAGGAAAACATTGAGCGCATGAATGCTAAATCCAAACTTGTTGGAGATAAGTCTAGAAAACATGTCGTCTTTGCACCTTGAGATCTTGTTTGGCTACGTTTACTCAAAGATAGGTTTCCTGATTTGCACAAGTCAAAGCTTATGCCACATGCTGACAATCCTTTCAAGGTGTTAGAGAAAATAAATGATAATGCATGCAAACTTGAGCTGCCTGCAGATTTTGGGGTTAGTTACACTTTTAACATTGCAGATTTGAAGCCTTATTTGGGCGAGGAACATGATCTTCCGTCGAGGACAACTTAAATTCAAGAAGGCGAGGATGATGAGGACATCACTAACACAGTTACACCCACTACCCCTACTATTACATATACTAGACCAATTACTAGAGCTCGCGCACGCGAATTAAATTACTAGGTACTTTCGTTTCTTAGTAATGATTTGAATGTTATTAGATTATATGATGCTCCTAAATTGGATACATTTGTTTTGCTTACAAATGAAGGGCCCAACATGGGCAAGAATGATGAGCATTGGAGCACGATCAAGCATGGAGAGGATGGCACGCAGAAGGGGAACAAGAACGGAGTTTCTGGTGGAGCTTTCAACACCTTGGAGGCACCATGACGACATACAAGGACATGGACGAAATATGCAAGATGGTGTTTCATATAATTCGTCCATAGCTTAATATAGGTGTTGCGCCACCTTATTTTTGGGACAGGCCCATGTAATTTCGAAATACACTTCATAGGCTGTTTTTAGAGTCTGTATTAATAGGGAAGATGACGTAGGATAGAATTTAGTCCCACCTTGCTAAGGGTGGACAAAATTCCCCTATGTCTCCCTATAAATACAGCCCTTGGGGCGTCATCTAGACTTGGGTTTTGTCTAGATTAAAGTTTGCCATAGCTGCCACCCGCGTCCTTTATTTGTATTCAACTACTAGACCAGGACATCACAGAACCACACTTTCATCAGTAAAGCTTTCATCTTATATTCTCAATATCCATATGACAATATCGGTTTCTTACTTGTTCTTCGTTATGCTACAGGAAATAGACCCTCGTGGACAAGTTGATCATTCTCCGGTGCAGTCCATAACCTCTCAGTATTGGTTTAGTGATTGCTAAATCATGAGATTTCCGCATGTTCGTAGTCGAAACGTCAAAGTCTACTCCACTAAAAATGATAACCACCATCTCATCAAATGATGGGACACCTTTGACTCCTATCAAAGGCTATGGTTGAGCTTTCTTCTTCTTGCCCTTGAGGCTATGGTTGAGCTTTCTTCTTCTTGCCCTTGCCCTTCGCAGAACTGCATGTTGGTTAAGATGTCGGTGATGGGAGTGGCGAGTATGGTGTCATCAGAGACACCAGCAGCTTGGTCGATGAAGATCCGCATGAGCACCCCCCTTGTGTAATGGGCCAGATTTCGGCGGGCATGTGCAGAACACACGCGTGACACCATGAACTAGAGACGTCATGTTTATTGTTCAGGAATGGGGCACGAAGGTGAGGTACTAAAATAATGAAATGCACAAAATGGACACGATGATTTACCCAGGTTTGGGCTGTATGGATGTGTAATACCATACTCCCGCTTTATTGTGTTTATCTTGGTGGTCCATGAGCTACAAGTCCTTCCTAGGAATGAGAAATATTGTGTGCTCTTACTTGTGTTCTATCAAGTGTCCAACCTTGTTTTCTATTGCCCGGTCCTCCATTTGTATATCAACAGGTACCACAATGGCATAGTTGATAAGGAACCACCCTGAGCTGACTTGGTAGGTATGCGCATTGAGGATGTGTTGATGTCTTTCGTTTGTCAGGAATGAACGTTCATCTTGTCACCACCACCGAGGGTGGTGCCCTAGTCTAGTGGCGCCATGCACCAGTGTAGGTGTCACCCTTGTGGAAGGTGAGCTGATGACTGATCCCTAGTTACAAATGCATCTTCACTGACCAAGTTGCAAGCTTGCAACTTCTCACATTGGTTCCGATGAGGCAGAGATACTGTGCCACACGCAGAACAACCTAGTTTGGATTCCTTCTGGGGTAAGAAATCATCCTCATTGCCGGAGGTTTTGTTCCAGGGTCTTTTAGTCTTGATTTGTCTGACTGAAGGGAGAGCCAGTTGTGGCCCGTGCGTATTTGATCTCATGAACTAACCATTCACGGTACCGACAACATGGCTACTACCTGAAGTGGAGACTCTTGGCATGCTTAGGTACCATGATGGAAGTAGGACATCAAGGCCAAACCATGGCAGAAGAGGGACATCAAGAACATGGAGAGAACTGTACCTAGTCAAGGAGGAAAGGTACAAATGCTCTTTTGAGAGGTACAAACACCCAAGCGGTAGAACCTCTCACATGAGAGGTACAACCGCATCAGCGATACAACCGCCCAAACCACCAATCCAACTATCACTCCACCTTGATTCTTCTCTGGTTTTGAGGCGATACAAGGCCGATACTGCTGCGGTACTCCATGTAATGGTAAAATAAGCAGTACAACCGGTACTTCATCCGCTACTACTGCCCACAACTTCAACATGCGCCATCAGACTAGGAGGAGATGTACAACCGGTCGTGTGAGAGGTACAACCGCTCCAAGCGGCACAACCTCTTGAGCAAGAGGTACAACGGCCTTGCACATGTGCTGTGTAAGGGCCACGACCCATGCATCCCTCTCTTGGCCCTTGTACTATAAGTCATAGCTCATGTACCTGATGGTGGGATCTACCTCTCCAATGGGGATGACCTCTTACGAGAAGAACCATTCATGGTTATCAAGACCTCCACATGTGGAGAAGGATTCCCATTATAGAATCATCAAGCCCTCCTTGTTCTAGGACTTGGGGAAGAACTACCTTGCTCCATCTATCTCTTTGGATGATTTGGATCATGGATCTATCCATGTGTATCTTTTGTTCCACTATATGTGTTGTTTTGTGGTTCCTCTGGTGTGTCCCCTCGTGTTCTTCCTCGAATCCACCTCCAATTCGTGAAGATCATGGCACCATAGGGTTTGCCCTACATCAGAATGCCTCAGCAATGAGAGACAAGAAAAACCTAGTTCTACTAGCCACCAAAAGAGACTTGATGGTTGTGAGTGAGATCCCATCGAGTGTCCTACGCTTTGTACTTGTGTGCAAAGATCAGACCATGAGCACTACAACATCACAACATCTACCTTTGTTGTTGTCTCATTTATTGCAAGAACTCGTGGCTGTGTTTCCTGATGAGCTACCTTCGGGACTACCTCCACTTGGCGGCATCAAACACCGCATTGACCTCATCCTCGACACACCATTAGCAAACAAACCACCCTACTACGTCAACCCCGAGGAGAACAAAGAGACTTAGTGTCAAGTCCAACACCTACTTGAAAATGGGTATGTACGCAAGAGCTTTAACACGTGTGGTTCCGGTTATTCTTGTGCCTAAGAAAGATGGTGGTTGGCGTATGTGTTCTTCTTTCCATCCCATTAATGATATCGCCCTTTGGTATTGACACCCCATTCCACACCCTGATGACATGTTTGATGATCTTAGTGGTGCCACCATTTTCTCAAAAAACGGTATTAAAAGTGGTTATTGCCATATTTGGATGCAAGAAGGCGATGAGTGGAAAAAAGATTTCAAAACAAAAATTGACCTTGATGAATGGTTAGTCATGCCTTTCAGATTATCTCAAGCGCCTAGCACATTCGTGTGCATGATGCTTATGTTCTTAGACATCTCATTGGTTATTGTGTTGTGTTCTACTTTGATGATATCCTCGTATTTAGCAAAGCATTTAAGGAACACATGAACCATATTAAAGAAGTCTTACATGTTTTTAAGAAAAGACCAACTTTATGAAAATATGGATAAGTTGATAGAGGCAAAGGTGTCCCGGTGTTTTGATGAGAGGTAGCTATCATTTTTGGTGGAAGTTGACTTTGACGATCCGACTATCAATGTGCGAAGGCGTCACACCTTAGCAATCGCTAAACCAACTCCGAGAGGTTATTGACCACACCGGAGGACGATCAACCTAACCACGACTGTCTATTTCCTGCAAGCAAACAAGGAACAAGAAAGAAACAGAGATTGCAATCTGGATATTGTGAATTTAAGCGGAAAGCTATATTGAACACGGTGGGGTTCTATGACGTCTTGGTCTAGTCGTTGAACACATACAAAGGACGTGAGTTGCTGCTATGTCGAACGTTAACCTAAAAAACCCAAGTCTAAAATGATGCCTAAGGGTTGTATTTGTATGAAGACAGAGGGGAATTTCATCTACCCTTGGCAAGGTGGGACTAAATTTTGTCCTCAGCCATTTTCCCTACTAATACAAACTCTAAAACCAGCCTATTAAGTATATTTTGAAATTACATGGGTTTGGCACAAAAATCAGCTATCACAACACCTATATTAAGCCATGGAGGAAATTGATGACAGGCAATCTTGTATGTTTTGTCCATGTCATAATATATCACCATGTGGATCCAAAGTGCTAAAAACTCCACCAAAAACGCTATTCTTGTTTCCCTTGCGCACGCCATCCCCTGCATGCTTGATGATGCTCCAATGTTCATCATTCTTGTCCATGGTGGGCACTTCATTTATAAGCAAAACAAATGTCCAATTTAGGCGGCATCATATTCTTATGAACATTGGAATCATTACCAAGAAACGAAAGTACATGGTAACGTAATTAGCGTGCATGACCACTAGTAATTGGTTTAGTATATGTTGCAGCAGGGTTTGTGGGTGTAATCGTTCTAGGGATGTCCCATTGCATATTTTAGTGAGAAAATTTTCAGAGCTCAACTGAATTACACCACATAAGGTAAGGAATTATATGCTTTGGTGAGAGTTTGGCGTGTGTGGGATCATTACCTTAGGCCACGTGAGTTTTCTGTACATACTAATCATGAGACCCTCATATACCTTAAAGTTCAAGTCAAGTTGAATAAAAGGTATGCCAAATGGAGTGAATTCGTTGAGTCTTTTCCTTATGTCATTAAGTACATTAAGGGTAAATAGAATGTAGTGTTAGATACTCTTTCCCGCAAGTGCATGTTAGTTACTCAAGTTGAATTGAATGTGATCCATTTTGAGTATATCAAAGACTTGTATGAACATGATGCCTTGTTTGCGATTCCATATGCAAAGTGCCAAGCTAACAATTGTTGGAGAGATATTACATGAAGGATGGATATTTTATGCATGCTAACAAGCTCTGTATCCCCGAGTCTTCTCTTCGTTTGTTACTTCTGCAAGATGCTCACACTGGAGGACTTATGGGGCACTTTGGATGCGGCAAGACATTTGCAATGCTCTCAAACAAGTACTTTTGGACCAAGATGTTCCGTGATGAGGCACGCTATATCATCCCTTTCTCCACGTGCCGCAAAGCTATGTCCAAAGCTCAGTCCCATGGTTTACACATGTCTCTTCCCGTACCATATGCACCTTGGGAAGATATAGGCATGAATTTCATTCTTTGTTTGCCTAGAACTAGAAATGGCAAAGATTCCATATTAAATATAGCACATTTAATCCCATGCAATAAAGTAGATGATACTTCACATGTTACATATCTCTTTTGTAGGGACATTTTGGTATTGCATGGAGTGCCCAAGACAATTATGTCAGACCGATACGTCAAGTTGCTAAGCTACTTTTGGAAGATCTTAAACACTAAGTTTGGAATCAAGCTCCTCTTCTCATCGGCATATCGCCCACATACCGACTGCCAAACAGATGTCACCAACAAGTTGCTCTCCACACTATGTGTTGATCGACCAAAACACCACGGAATGGGAAGAATGTTTTCCGATCACCGAGTGCGCCTGCAATCGAGCATGAGACTCTACAATCAGCAACACTCCCTTTGAGTTCGTGTACGGCTTCAACCTGTTGTCCCCATTGTACATCCTTCCACTCCCACTACAAGAGAGAACCAACGTGGATGCGATTGCAAGAGCAACCTTCATCAAGAAGATGCATGAAGATAAAAGACTCGTGATCGAGCGCCAAGTCCAAGCGCCCACCTCGAGTCGATGAACCATCTCCAATGCCTCAACTCCAAGATCAACGCCAACATGCATCCTATGGTGTTCAACAATGGTGACCTTGTGTGGGTACAAGTTCGCAAGGAGAGATTCCCCAGCAAGCGGAAGTCCAAGCGCCCACCTCGAGTCGATGAACCATTCAAAGTGTTGGCACGCTACAATGACAATTACTACAAGGTCGACATCCCTCACGACAAGTACAACATGAGCCAACTTCAATGTCAAGGACCTATCTCCCATCCATTGTGATGAGGATATCGATCTGACAGTGGATATTTCCCAAGAGGAGGCAATGATGTGGAGCATTGTGCGGCCATCCCCATGGACATGACATCATCACACTAGTGAAGAACCGGGCAATAGCACCGGTTCATCAGGCCCTTTAGTGCCGGTTTGGTAACCGGCGCTAAAATGTAGGCACTAAAGCCCCCCCCTTTAGTACCGGTTCAGCACGGACCGGTGTGAAAGGGCAACCACGTGGCACGAGCCAGCTTCGGGGGCAGGGAGCCCTTTAGTACCGGTTGGTGTCACCAACCGGTATTAAAATGTGGGGGGGGGGTTGGGTTTATGATTTGTTTTTCATTTAATTTTGTGTTTTCCATTTAATTCTTTTTCGTTTGCTGGTATTTTACGATACTACATATTGTACATGTTATGCATATATACAAATAGATTTTCTAGTAGAACCGATCATAATATATATATATCATCGAATGTCTCACAACCACCATTAATTAATTCACACATATATACACACATGTATATATATACAATTTCTCCTAATTGGTGCCTTCGGAGCCAGTGGCATTAGCCTAGCTAATTGGTGCCTTCGGAGCACGATAACAATTGGAAGTGGTTAATGGGGGCGGTAGCGGGTAATAGTATTCTCCTTTGGGATCTATGACCTGGTCGAGCAAAAATCCAGCTATTTCCTCTTGAATTTCTTCTATGCGGTCCTGTGCTAGGAGCTTTTCCCGCACCTCTTTGAACTGTTAAGAAGGAGATCAATATGCATGTGTATTAGTTGTGTGACTAGATATCGATAATGGTGTAAAAAATTTGAATGGTGTTCTGACAATCGATATCGTACCCACTCCTGTCTTTGAGATTTGCTCCTTTCGGACGCCATCATGCGAATGTTCTCGCAAATGTAGTATGCACATAGATCATTCCCCGGCGCCTGCCTCAGGGCCTTTACAAGAATGGAATTTTGATCAGATAATAATTAATCAAACATGATAATTAAAGAGATGGTAGCTAGCTAGTACTACTTAATTACTTACCTTGGGTCGATACCATTTCAGACTTTGTTTCCATGGGCCTGGAGTGACCCTGATGAACTTTGCCCAAGCCCTGCCCGCCGACAAAGAAAATGAATAAATGGGTTATTAAATAGTTGTTATCAGGAAATGACGAAATAATTAAATAGGCCGAGATATAGTTAATAATGATTGAAATTACCTATTGACTATCCCGTTCACGATGGTGTAGTCACTTGCTTTCTTAAGTAGCGAGTCTAGTACTTCAACTGTTCCTTCATCAACTTTAATGATTAACAAGATCCAGTGATATCTGCATGCACACACGTTTGCATGTCTTAATTAAGCGGGCATATGTAAGCAAAAACATGTAGCTATAGCTAGTAGGGAAAAACAGAATTTGTAGTACAAGACAGTGTGACTCAGTGGAAGTTGTAAGGAAGTAGTATATCTTCATTGTATTTGAGTTCCTTGAAGAACTGTAGCATGCTTTCCTCTACACATTATGCGTGATATGGATCTAATTTCCATGTGTATTCATTAATGGTATTTGTGTCAATGAACCCAATGCCATAGCGTCCACCTTTTTTCATTTCATAAATCTTCATCCTGCATAATACCACAGAAAAGAATATAGTGAGGATAATTACAGGTAATGATTGATCAAAATGATCAGCTAGCTTGAGACTTAAATTATAGAAAGGAATCACTTACAGACAATAGCAACTGACGATAGATTTGTCAAGTGCGTCTTTATTGTATAGCTGAAAAAGTTCTGAATACTCAACAGTCACAGCTTTCTTATGGTAGTAATGCTCCTCATTGACATTCACCATGAGGGACTCTCGATTGGAAATCTTGGTAATGTCCATGTACCATTGATGCAATTCATACATTCTTGTTGGGAGCTTATTGACCTCCTCTGGCTCGACCAAAGGTTGGCCCTGGGCATATTTTCGTTTTATTTCCTCCTCTCTAGTCGGAGACATGGGCTCGATATCGAGGAGTTGTCCAACAGTGATCCTGATCGATTGAGCCTGCGTAATATGCTCCTCGGTTATTACCACATCGCCCACCCCGGGAACGTTAACGGTTTGCCCACAATAATATTGGGCACGCCTACTCTCATGTGTTGTTGGCACAACAAGCGGGGGGATTGATTGCGCAGCCTGTTCTCCCAACTGGGGAACAGTTTTACCGCTCCTTTTGCCAGCTGATTTGCTCGAGCTCGCCACTTTCTGTAGACGTGCTCGATTTAACTTCCTGAGGTGGCGCTCATAGTCTGTGTCAACAGGCTTGGGAGCTGGTGGTTTAGCCATACGAATGAAGTGGTCAATCTTTTCCACAGGCACTTTCTCCCTTGGCGGCGGTGGCGGTTTCAGTGCGAAATGGGCTTCCACCTCGGCCTTCGATATGGCTACGTTTTCCGCCTCGGACTTGTCGTAAGGCCTCTGCGGAAGAGGCACGAGGCTTGGACCATATTGAAATCGCTTGCCTCCGCCTGTACCTGCAGTACTACCTCGACTTGTACCGCTACGCACCATAGCTGAGGCGGCTCTCTTCCGTTATTGCTGAGGCGGTAAAGACGGCTGGCGTGGCTGAGTTGGAGGAGGAGGAGTGGCCTGAAGCTGTGCCGGACTTGGAGGAGGAGTGGCCTGACGCGTTGGTGGACTTAGAGGAGCGGGAGTCTGCTGACTCGGTGGCGGACTGCGACGAGGAGTCGGATGACGTGGTGTCGGTGGCATTCGAAAGATGATACAATCCTTTATCCATGGGATGATACGATGGTTGGCCTCTCCTAGTGTGTGCTCATTGTCACCTCCAGGAATGTCAAGCTCTAGCCCCGAATATTGGTCCACCACCTCATCAACCAAGACACGAGCATAGCCCGCTGGAATAGGGTTGCAATGGAAGGTTGCCTCAGGGGGATTTGTAAAAGCAAGGGCGTCCGCCAACTTCATGGATATGTTCTTCATTTTGAAGTGTAGCTCGCAGTTAGTGTTCTCCATGATGTCATCCACTTGGTAGCTATCCAGCAATGCGTCACCCAGGGCGGAACCCACGCTGCTTCTCGGCATGGATGGGACGGTGCTATCCATTGGTGGATCATCTGCTAGCTGCTGAGACCCCCTCTGCTGGCTAAGTGAGTCGATCTGCTCCTGCTGCCACTGGAATTTGATTGCCAAGTCCGCGTGCGCTGATTCTAGGCCTTGAAGGCGTTCATATTCTAGCTTCCTCTGCTCCTCCTCCATCTTCCTCTTCTTCTCCTCCGCAATCTTCTTTCTCGCACGGGTTCTGTAGTCGGCGTTCCAGTCCGAAAACCCCTCATACCACGGAATAGCGCCCATGCCTCGTGTTCTTCCCGGGTGTTCAAGATTTCCCAGGGCACGTGTAAGCTCGTCGTTCTCTCTGTTGGGCTCGAACAACCCAGATGGAGCCTCTTCTATTGCAACAAGTAGCTTATCTTCGGCTCCGTCTAGACATGCCTTCTTGCAAACTTTGCCTTTCTTCGGGTCCAACTCCCCCCCCATGCGCATAGAACCAAGTCCTGCACCTGGGGGGCCAGCGCAATGTTTCTGGAGTGACACCTGCATCCAGCATCTCTTTCTCAGACTTATCCCACTTAGGAAATCCCACCGCATAGCCACCTAGCCCTAGCTTATGGAACTTATCCTTTTTTGCGGCATTGGCCTTGTTTATTCTCGACCGTTCCTTAGATAATTCCGAATCCTTGAATTTCACGAAATCGTCCCAATGAGCACTTTGGTTCTCTAGTGTTCCCTCGAATACTGGATTCTTCCTTCCTCCGTTGACGTACTTGGCCCATTCACGAATCTTGTGGTTCTTGAATGCAACCGCCATCTTCCTAAGAGAAGCGTCCTTGACTTCCTCCACATCTGCATTTGTGAAATGATCTGGTAGGGTGAAATGTTCCATGAGCGTTTCCCAAAGAAACTGTTTTTGTCAGTCGTCGACAGAAGTAACTCCTGGACGTGGCTTTGATGGCTCTCTCCATTCTTGAAGGGAGATCGGGAGTTGGTCCCTCACAAGAACTCCGCACTGACGAACGAACTTGTCCGCAATCTTCTTAGGCGCGAATGGTTCGCCATTAGGTCTGATTGCCTCGATATTGTACTTTACGCCCTCCTTCAACTTTTTGTTCGGGCCTCGTTTCGTCCTGTTGCCTGAAGATTTGCTCGATCCGGATGGCTGAGAGAAGAAAGATCGATTCGTTAATATATCTTCAAGTCATATAAAACATGTGATGATCACCAGATGCCTGCTTATATAAATATATATACCTCGCCGGTCTTTGTTGTTTCAAGATCAACATTTTCTTCGTCATGTTCATAGTTCACGACTTCATCAATTCAGTCATCGTGATCGAACATCATATCACCCTCCCCGGTGTTGTTTAGATATTCGGAGCCGTCATAATCTTCTTCATTCTGATCATCATCTCGCCCGCGAGGATTGCGTATGATATTGAACAGGGCCTCTTCTCTCTCTCTGCTGGTATTGTCGGCCATACGTTTTGTTTAACAAATCCAAAAGAAATATATTCAAATTACAATGCATGGATGCAATCAATTAATAAGGAAAAACTGAATCAATCATAGTACATAATAAGCATCATCGAATATAATCTCGAATACGTCGTCTCGAATAATAGATATAATCTCGAATACATCATCTCGAATAATAGATATAATCTCAAATACATAGTCTCGAATAATAGATATAATCTCGAATACATCGTCTCGAATAATATATAATCTCGAATACATCGTCTCAAATATTATATATCGAGTACATCACTGGCTAGGTAGCTAATAAAGATTGAATACTACAGAAGAATCTAGGACACTCGCGGTTCCTGCGGCGCGGGCGGTGGACACCCAAAGAGAAGGAACCCTCACAGGATCATAGCTGAAGTGAGATCCCTGAAGAAACTGCCAGGTATTGGAGAACCTGCCGCCCTCTAACGCAACCACATAGCGATGGACATGCTCGTCCTCCTCCCTGACACGGCGACTTACCACCTCCGGCGGGGCCGGCTCCCTCCGCACTGACACTGGCCCACGCAAACGCCACCAAACGAGATCAGGGTCGACAACGGGGCCCGGGGCCGGGTTCCTCATCAAGCGGCGCGCCCCTCCAGGCAGCACCTCCCAGTGCCAGCCCGGCGGAACCCAGTCCCGGACATGGGTCAGCCGGACATCGTCGCGGACGGGTCGACGGCGGATGCTGGCCGGGCATCGTCGAGAACAAATACTAGCTATATGCCCGCAAAAAGTAACATTTTTAATGATTGGATTTTGATAACTAAAATTTCTAACATTTCTATATAACTAACATTCCTATAACATTTCTAACAATGCTATATAACTAACATTTCTATAACATTTCTAATATTTCTATAACTAAAAAACAGAAGAAAAAAATTATAACATTTCTATATATATAACTAACATTTGTATAACATTTATAATATTTCTATAACTAAAAAAAAGAAAAATTTCTAACTTTTTTATAACTATTTCTATAACTAAAAAACAGAAAAATTTCTAACAATTCTAGCTATTTCTATAACTAAAAAATAGAAAAATTTCTAACAATTCTAACATTTCTAACAATGCTATATAACTAACTATTTCTATAACTAAAAAAAGAAAAATTTCTAACAATGCTACGTGTGTGTGTGCTCACCGGCGAGGCGAGAGGCGACGGGGGGCGGCGACCGGGACGGCGACGGGCGCGGCGACGACGGGGACAGGGACGGGGCGGCGACGACGTGGACGGGCCGGGGCGGCGATGACGGGGACGGGGACGACGCGGGACGGGCCGGGACGGCGCGGCGGTGACGACGGGGACGGGGACGACGCGGGACGGGCCGGGATGGCGCGGCGGTGACGACGTGGCGGCGACGACGGGGACGGGGGCGGCGACGAGGGTTATGGAGACGGGGGCGGCGGGCGATGGGGTAGAGGAGAAGAAGTAGAGGAGAAACTGAAATTTTTGAAGTGTTTTGTTATATAGGATGGACCTTTAGTACCGGTTGGAGCCACCAACCGGTACTAAAGGCCTGTTTTGGGCAGGCCAAGCGGCGGGAACCGCACCCCCTTTAGTGCCGGGTGGTGGCTCCAACCAGTACTAAAGGCCCCCCCTTTAGTACCGATTGATGCTACCACCCGGCACTAAAGGGGGTGCACTGGCGCAGGTGCGGTGCGAAATGTTTAGTCCCACCTCACTAGCCGAGGGGCGTCCGCACTGGTTTATAAGCCCCAGTGCGGTAGCTCCCTCGAGCTCCTCTCCAAAGCAGGCCTACCGGGCCTAAATGTTCTGTGCTGCCCTGTGGGCCTACTGGGCCTTTGCGGGCCTACATCCTGGCCCAACAATAGGTTGGGTTTCTAGTCGTATGCAGGCCGCTGTGGCGCAGTAGGTGGGCTTTTTTTTTCTTATTTTTTTGCTTTATTTATTTTTGTTTGAGTTGTTTTTTTTCTGTATTTAGAGTTTCTTTGTGAATATTTTTGCTTTAGGTACAAAAAATTACAAACTTTATGTTAGTACCGGTTGTTTACAAATTTGAATATTTTAAATTTTGATTTATTTGAAATTTGTGTGAATCACTAGTTTGTGAATAACTTAACTTTGAGAATAGATTTTTCAGTGATTCTTTTTTCTTATGTTTAATATTAGTGTGTTTTATCATTATATTCAATTTGGTAATGCTTAGGTTATTTAAAAAAATGAAATGCCTTTTGTAACGGATGAGTTTTCGTCCGAAACCTTGATACTTCAAAAGAGATTGTCCATTTAGTACACGAAGTGCATCCAGTTTTTGTAGTAACCCTCTCTACTTTTTTGCACATGCTATGTGGGTGAAATTATGATACCATGCCAACTTTCAACCTTTTCTGAGTTCATTTGAAATGCTTTTCAATTTCAGGGTCATTTAGCTTAAAAAAATCAGTAAAGGCATGAAAGAATTTGTTTGCACATAAAATTTCTTCGCGTTTCAAATGCCAAAACACATAACTACCCTAACTATTACAGAGATTCCCTCCTGGGTGTGAAACACAGAAGAAAGTGATGATAGTGAAGCCGATCACATCCCAGATCTTTGGGTGTGAAACTTTTTCTTCGCGTGTGTCCCTTTGCACCATAACCATGGAAAATCTTCATCATTTAACGGGATGCTCGGATCAATATTCACTGTGAATGGAGCAATTTCATCAAAATTTTCATAATCTTCTAACATGTCTGTCTTTTCATCCACTCCCATGATGTTTCTCTTCCCAGAAAGAACTATGTGCCGCTTTGGCTCATTGTACGATGCATTCGCTTCCTTATCTTTTCTTTTTCTTGGCTTGGTAGACATGTTCTTCACATAGAAAACCTGTGCCACATCATTGGCTAGGACGAATGGTTCCTCTGCATACGCAAGATTATTGAGATCCACTATTGTCATTCCATACTGCGGGTCTTCTGTTACCCCGCCTCGTGTCATATTGACCCATTTGCACCGAAACAAAGGGACCTTCAAACCACGTCGATAGTCAAGTTCCCATATGTCCTCTATATAACCATAATATGTTTCCTTTCCTGTCTTGGTTTCTGCATCAAAACGGACACCACTGTTTTGGTGGGTGCTCTTCTTATATTGGGCGATCGTGTAAAATGTATTACCATTTATCTCGTACCCTTTGAAAGTCATTATATTCGAAGATGGTAACTAGGACAACAAGTACAGGTCATCTTCAATAGAGGTGTCATGCATGGTACGTGTCTGCAACCAGCTGGCGAAACTCCTGGTTTGTTCACGTGTAATCTAGTCATCAGACGCTCCGGGTGTTTGGAGCGTATCAAATTCTTGTGTTCATCCATATACGGAGCCACCAAGGCGGAATTCTATAGAATTGTGTAGTGTGCTTCAGTGAGAGAATGTCCGTCCATACATATTATTTGTTCCCCTCCTAGCGTGCCTTTTCCATCCAGTCTGCCCTTATGCCGCGATTCAGGAACACCAATCGGCTTAAGGTCAGGAATAAAGTCAATACAAAACTCAATGACCTCCTCATTTTCATGGCCTTTGGAGATGCTTCCTTCTGGCCTAGCACGGTTATGAACATATTTCTTTAAGACTCCCATGAACCTCTCAAAGGGGAACATATTGTGTAGAAATACAGGACCCAAAACGTTAATCTCTTCGCGTAGGTGAACTAGGACGTGTGTCATGATGTTGAAGAAGGATGGTGGGAACACCAACTCGAAACTGACAAGACATTGCACCAAATCATTCTCTAACCTTGGTATGATTTCTGGATCGATTACCTTCTGAGAGATTGCATTGAGAAATGCACATAGCTTCACAATGGCTAATCGAACGTTTTCTGGTAGAAGCCCCCTCAATGCAACCGGAAGCAGTTGCATCATAATCACGTGGTAGTCATGAGACTTTAGGTTCTGGAACTTCTTCTCTGCCATGTTTATTATTCCCTTTATATTCGACGAGAAGCCAGACGGTACCTTAATACTAAGCAGGCATTCAAAGAAGATATCCTTCTCTTCTTTGGTAAGAGTGTAGCTTGCATGACCCTGATGTATGTCGTCTTTTCCGTGCATACGTTGCTGGTCCTCCCGTGCCTCAGGTGTATCTTTTGTCTTCCCATACACGGCCAAGAAGCCAAGCAGGGTCACACAATGATTCTTCATCACGTGCATCACGTCGATTGCGGAGCGGACTTCTAGGTCTTTCCAATAGGGCAGGTCCCAAATTATAGATTTCTTCTTCCACATGGGTGCACGTCCGTCAGCGTCATTTGGAACAGGTTGTCCACCAGGACCCTTTCCAAAGACCACCTTCAAATCCTTGACCATATCATGTACATCAGCACCAGTACGGTGGCGAGGCTTCGTCCGGTGATCTGCCTCACCGGAGAAATGCTTGCCTTTCTTTCTTACGGGATGCCTACTCAGAAGAAATCGACGATGTCCCAGGTACACATTCTTCTTACAATTAGCCAAATATATATTGTCGGTATCGTGCAAACAGTGCGTGCATGCGCGGTATCCCTTGTTTGTCTGTCCTGAAAGGTTACTCAGAGCAGGCCAATCATTGATGGTCACGAACAGCAACGCCTTTAGGTCAAATTCTCCCCCATGTGCTCATCCCACGCACGTCCACCTGTTCCATTCCACAGTTGTAAGAGTTCTTCAACTAATGGCCTTAGGTACACATCAATGTCGTTGCCGGGTTGCTTAGGGCCTTGGATGAGCACTGGCATCATAATGAACTTCCGCTTCATGCACAACCAAGGAGGAAGGTTATACAAACATAGAGTCAGAGGCCAGGTGCTATGGTTGCTGCTCTGCTCCCCAAAAGGATTAATTCCATCTGCGCTTAGACCAAACCATACGTTCCTTGCGTCATCTGCAAACTCCTTCCCGTACTTTCTTTCAATTTTTCTCCACTACGACCCGTTAGCGGGTACTCTCAACTTTCCGTCTTTCTTACGGTCTTCTCTGTGCCATCGCATCCCCTTGGCATGCTCTTTGTTTTGGAACAAACGTTTTAACCGTGGTATTATAGGAGCATACCACATCACCTTGGCAGGAATCTTCTTCCTGGGGTGCTCGCCCTCGACATCACCAGGGTCATCGCGGCTGATCTTATAGCGCAATGCACCGCATACTGGGCAAGCATTCAAATCCTCGTACTCACGGCGGTAGAGGATGCAATCATTAGGGCATGCATGTATCTTCTGCACCTCTAACACTAGAGGGAAGACAGCCTTCTTTGCTTGGTACGTCCTCTCGGGCAATTCGTTGTCCTTTGGAAGCATATCCTTTATCATTACCAGCAACTTTCCAAATCCCTTGTCAGATACACCATTCTCTGCCTTCCGTTGCAGCAATTCCAGTGTGGTGCCTAGCTTTTTCTTGTCACCTTCGCAATTCGGGTACAACAATTTTTTGTGATCCTCTAGCATGCGCTGCAACTTCTTCTTCTCCAAATCACTTGCGCAGTTTCTCTTTGCATCGGCAATGGCCCGACCTAGATCATCAACGGGCTCATCTGATGCCTCTTCTTCAGCTTCTTCCCGCATTGCCGGCTCAGCTTCTTCCCGCATTACCGGCTCAGCTTCTTCCCTCATTGTTGTATCATCGTATTCAGGGAACCCATGGCCAGGATAGCTGTCGTCGTCCTCTTCTTCTTCATTGTTTTCCATCATAACCCCTCTTTCTCCATGCTTTGTCCAAACATTATAGTGGGGCATGAAACCGGACTCAAACAGGTGGACGTGAATGGTTCTTGATGTAGAGTAATTGCGACCATTCTTACAGCCAGCACATGGACAATGCATAAAACCATCCGCTCGCTTGTTTGCGTCAGCCGCAAGCAGAAAAGTACGCACGCCATTAATGAAGTCGGGAGAGCATCGGTCATCGTACATCCATTGCCGGCTCATCTTCAATACACAGCACCGAAAACATCAAATTAATACAATACATAAAGTTCATACATAAAGTTCATACATAAAGAGCATACAACACTTTAATGCAACAAACAAATAACTCTCTAGCTAAAGAATTTAAATGCAACAACAAATGCGATCAAGATCGCAACTAAGGTAACAATTGATCCAACAGCATAATGATACCAAGCCTCACTATGAATGGCATATTTTCTAATCTTTCTAATCTTCAAGCGCATTTTCTCCATCTTAATCTTGTGATCATCGACGACATCGGCAACATGCAACTCCAATTCCATCTTCTCCCCCTCAATTCTTTTCAATTTTTCCTTCAAATCCTCGTTTTCTCTTTCAACTAAATTTAACCTCTCGACAATAGGGTCGGTTGGAATATCGGGTTCAACTACCTCCTACATACAAATATCTATGTCAACTTGATGGGCATAATTTGTCATAAACACGAAATGCAATGAATAGTTTTAAAACAGAATATACCACATCCGAATCATAACCCGGACGAGGGCCGATGGGGACGGATATCAAAACCATGGCACTATGCATAACAAACAACGTATGGGTAAGATAATTATACGAGTAACTATATATCCAAATCACACAAACATCATTTTTATATATAAAACTTCATGAACAAGAGGCTCACCACAAGGTGGTGCCGGCGACGGGACGTTGCGAGCGATCGACGGTTGTTATGACGGAGATTTAGAAGGTACTAAGTAAACCACACCTACATATGCAAAACTAAGTGTTATTTTTGACCTCAAATTGCATATAAATCAAATACTAGCACATATATATAATTCCTCCCAAATTACTAAACTCAAAAATCAATCACTATATAAAGCATTGCATGAGCTAATCTAGCAATGAGAGATGAAAGGAAAGAGTTGCTAACCTTTTTGATCATTTGAATGGATGGGGGCCTTCAAATCATGGGCAAAATGTGTGATGAGCTTGAGAGGAAGAGGGGAAAGAACAGAGAGGAGAGGGGAAAGGGGAAGAACAGAGCGAGCTCGAGTGGATGAAGGGTCTATGCAGGACGACCTTTAGTACTGGTTCGTGATACGACCCGGTACTAAAGGAGCTGGAGGGGCCCCGGACTGACAACATCTAGCCACCACTCACTTTAGTACCGGTTCGTGGCACGAACCGGTGCTAAAGGTTTTCCACGAACCGGTACTAATGAGAGCGGCCCGGCTCACCGTTAGAACCGGCACTAATGTACACATTAGTGCCGGCTCAAATTCAAACTGGCACTAATGTGCTTCATGTTTGACCCTTTTTCTACTAGTGTCACCCAATAAACCAATTGGACCGATGACTAGGGCTCGTGCATGATCTATCGAAACCGAGTTCAACTCCCTCCTTGTTGAACTTCAATCACATGAGACATGGATACTACATCAAATGAAGACATTTTTTATGCTCAAGTACCAAGGGACTAGCCATGGAGAAGCTAAGGACCAAGGCCAAGCAATGGCCGAAGAAGAACTTGGTGAAGAAGAAAAAAATTAGGCAATTCTGACACTTACCCGAACGCTAGGACAACGTCCCAGATGATCGGCGTACACCCAGATGATCCGGCTTCTAGCCGCGACAATCCGGCTACAAAGCCCGAGGACACCCAAAGCCTCTACGCGAAGTCGGATCATCCGGCAACCTACCCGGATCATTTGGAAGATGCTCGGACATCCGGACAGCGTCCCGAACGCCCGGCTGTCCTTAGCCACTACGACCATAGCCATACCATATGGGTGACTACCCAGATCATCTGCGAAGTGTCCAGATCATCCGGGCACCCACTCGGACGTCCGGCCTTGCCTACACGCAGATCGGTGATGTGGCCTTGTATATCTCCACCAGCCTGTCTATTCCACCCTAGGCTATGAATAGACCTTCCGCTCCTCCTTGTATGGTTAGAAAAGCATATTATGAGATCTTGAGAACTTTTCTCCTATCTACCTCTCCTTTTGGAGATCAAGGCCTCCTTTAGGAGAAGATCCCAAAGTGGATATCCAGACCTCCTCCCCTAGGGATTGGAGAAGACGATCAACAAGATCTCATTTCCTCTCAGGATTGGGAAGAACTATCCTATGCTATTTCCTTTTGTTGGATTTGGATCTTGAATCTTGTATCTGTATGTGGAATTGGTAGATGTGTAACCTTGGATGTCGCTTTAAGTGTTCCTCATGTGATTCTACTCTTGATTTCTCCTTCCTCACCACCAAGTGTGAATAAGATCTCCACCTATGGTTTCATCCTACATCAGAAGTGTTTTACAAGAAAATATTGTGCCTAACCAATATTTGCTAGATGGTATATCATATGCATCATTACAAAAACAGTTTAAGAATTATCTTGCCAAAGCAGTACCGAAGCAAGAGAAGTTCACATGTTTCACCGCTACAGTTATATATTTTATCTATCAGAAAATATCCATGCCTATGAAAGCAGGCAACATAGCGAATATATTAGGCTAAATGAACATGTGAGGTGCATAATTCTCATGGAATTTTGATTTTTGTTTTGTTCCTCTAGATCTTCATATCTAGCCTTCCAACAACTTGCACAAGGCAGCCGCTACAATCCAGTATATCACTTATCATCGAATGCGACAATCGTTGGAACTTGCCCATGATTGACAAAGTCTATCTTGTTCAATCTAACACAACAAAGGACCTGCTCAGGGAGTTCCTCTTGCTTCTGGGCCTGCAGTATGATTATAAAATCAACTAAAGAAATGAAAATAAGTCAGACAAAAGAAATATGATATTTGTCTTGGACAACTACCTAATTTTTTACTTTCTAAATGGAGACACCTCTTACAATGTTCATTGGTCATCTATGTTTTATTTATGAAAGGTCAGGCATGAAAATAATGTGTCCACGCGGTAAAGCATATGATCCTTAATCATTTAGAGCTTGTCTAAAAGGAAAAGATTGCATGTCGGCTGAGCAAGGTCGTCCTCGCCAGTCGCACACATCTGGGCCACGTCGTGGGTCCGAGGCATAGCTTCCTTTGCTTTCTTTATCCTCCACCAAGAAACACAATCATTTTACTTCCATCTCACTTTTCTTTTTCTTCTTTGTCTCCTGATCACCACGCATGCCCTGTCCTAGCACACCTATCCTTTGCTCTCTTCCCACCATGCTGACCACGAGCCATTTCAATACCACCAATTGAAGCGCTACTACTTTGCCTCCTCCCACACGCAATGAGAGCGACCATGATGGAGTGGTGCTCCACCCTCATGGTACTATCTAGAGGATGGATGTGACGACGATGAAGTGGGGAGGGGAAGGTGTGCCCTGCCTCTTACCATCTGGGACGCTAGTAGTCTCCCCCACCTAGGCATCCCCCTTTTGCCTCGAAGTGACCAGAGCTCAAAGGGAATTTTGAGTAGAGCATGAGCCTCGACAAAGAATCTACAAACCCCGTCACCATAGTTTTTGACCAGCCAGTACAGAAGATGAAACCTTGGTTCCTCCAAGATGTGACTATGGTGACCAAGGGAAGCGACGGTGTTGAATCGGACAACTCAGTATATTGGAACACACAACATGGGTGATGGAACCAGTAGCGATGCATGTTGCGAACGCATGGCTATAGGGGTGGTGATGGCTGGTGCAGGATGTTGGAACTAGAAGTAGGGTGTGCTGCGACTGGGTTTATAGTGGGCTCCGAGTTCCGATCCCATCTACGCCGAATACTACAACCGACAACACCAAAAGATGTGACCGCTGGTGGATGGTGCTGGAACCGACATCAAACGATGTTGAAACTAACATCAACGATGCTTCAAGCGATGGCCTGCAAGCTGGAACCAGTGCCTCTAGGTGCTACATCTAGCTTTGACAGCTGATGCGAGGAACTAGCAAGGCGTTGGATCCCAAGCGGACCTTTTTTCTCGAGGGTCACCGCAATTTGCGGTTACCACGGTAACCGTGAAATTCCGAAAAAAAATTAGATGAAATTTAAAATTGAAATTTGAATTCAAATATTTTTGACGTTGATATATATACGTATTTGACTCTAGAGTTTCACTAGAAATGCCCTGGCGTAGTGGCTAATGCACCACAACTTCCGCTTGCTCCTACTTCGCGAGTTCGATCCCTGGATGCTTCAGCATTTTTGAACTTTTTCTTCGTAAAAAAGAATAGAAATGCTAGAGGGCAGACTCAAACCCGCGACTAGAGATGGCACCTATTTAATCCGACATTAAGCGTTTGAATTCAAAAATTTCAAAATATTCGAGATATTTTGCTCGGTAAGAGTGTTTCTCGAGGGGAAACGGTAAACGTGGTAACCGCGTGGGATCATGAAATTTCACTCGGTACCCAAAATGCGGGGAACTAGACAGTCATCCATGGTGGATACGACGAATGTAGCTGCGATGAGCTAAAATTGGTGGACGAAGATGCCATGCACAAAGCTGCGACAACGAGGCAAGGGCTAAGTTGCCCGATGACATGGCGGGGGTGATTGGGAGCTATTAGTGGTGCAACTATTGTCGATGGCTGCTGGGAGCAAATTGGTCAGGGGAGCGTCATGGGAGTCTACATCTCTTGCCCAAGAACAAGGGTGTCACTTTCCCAGGTGCGCTATTTGTGTGGGATGCGTCCCCCATAGGGCAGTTATTTATTTATCCTATGTGTTTGTGGTGAAAGATATCCAACTCTCACCAGGGATTAATCATTGGTTTTTGGTCAACCGATTTGGGTTGTGGACATTAAGCTGACACTTAGCGGTGCCCTATATAATATGCTCAAATTGAGCAAACTAAAGAGTGAAGGACATATAAGTTGTTGATGTCTGTTCTTTCATCCTTCATGCCTTTGTGCCTTACGTAATGTACCAATTGTAGGAATAATAATCTTCGTGCTCATAAATACATACCTGAATATCCCATATGTCAAACATATGAATAATTCATTCATGGGAGCCACTCTAGCCCTAGTCGGTAGCCACTTTTGGCCTCGGTGTCAACCCACCTCCTCCCACATATCCCGCATGGTAACCCGTGGAGCTATCCCACACCCCCACTAGCCTATTGATGGAGCTGTGTTGGCTCTATCGTCATTTTCTATGTGCTCTTATAGTATAAGCCCTCCTACCAAAACTGACTATTGGACATGCCCCTATGTCCCTAATGGCGGAGGTGCTCACACACCAGACACATCTCTGATCACTCTGTATCCATAGCCGAGGTTAAATTACATTCGGTCCTCTGTGATGGAAAACAACCCAAGTACACCTGGAAAGTCGCAACAAACCGCAATCATTGTCGCCCCACCCACCGGTCGATGAGTGCCACACGTTCAACGACATGCGCCATAATGTCTCTGGTCGCTAGGCGACTGGTAAAGGAGTTGTTATCACTTCAGCCATGTAGTGTGTGGGTGCACTCTTCCTTATTTCCAGCCTATTGTGCACTACCAATTTGTCGCCTTAGAGGTGGTTTGACTTCCTTGTCTTATGGATCTACCTCTTCAAGTGGTGCAATCGTCTTTTATCATCTAGAACGATGACCTCTCCTCTTGGGTGGGTGGCTTGCCTGGTGCTATGCTCCCTCCGTTGAGCACATCAATGAAGCAAATTGTACCTACAGCTAGGAAGAGCTACACCACCGAAGCCTGATCTACTCCCTTGTAAGGGTATTCTCCCACCACTGCCAGCGGATCGTCAACTGTGCTTATAGTACCACCGTGCATGCCACTTCCGCTTTGAGTAGGACTAGCCTACGATTGATGGGATTCATCAAGTGGTGATAGAAACATGGAGTTCGATGGCTGCTAAGCTGGACCCATTCTACTGCATTGTCTCCCAACTCGTGACCACCACTCAACAACTTTGTTCCTGGAGAGCCAAGAAGATCGAAAATGTTTCCCTACAGCTGCTCATATCCCGCGAGATTATCGGTTGTCTTGACACCTCATAATATATCTAACCACTCTATGCCTTTCAAGCATGGATCCAACAAAATCTCAAAGGAACCTACCTCGAACTCGCCTTCCTCTAAGTCATAGTATGCCAGGTAAACATGTGTGGTTCACATGGCTTCAGGATGGCGACACCAACTGGTTGTTTGTCTACATCACATCATAAACAAAAAATAGGATCTTAGAAATCATTATTGGCCAGTCCATTGTGTAATGTTGCCAACATGATGTAGGTCCTCTTCCCCCATTTATCTCATCTCTTGTGGACGCTAGATGAGCATGATTTCTCCCTTGCAATGCAGGAGCTTGATCCTAGGTTTTTGACCTAGTGGAGTTCGAGTGCAAGGGTACACCGCCAAGTTCCTTGTTAGTTGAAGGAGTATAATAAAATTGGACTTTGTGAGGCGTTCAAGAAAGTTCTACGACATGAACCGGCATGGGGCTCCAACGACTTTACCAAGCTGTCATTATACAAGAATCCCTAGGCAGATTCACTTTTCAATATCGATCCATCAGCCGTATACACCTCTTCACCAAGCTCGTTGTGAAAGTGCCCTCTCTACCATTGGTGCCAGAACTCGCCACACTTGTATCAACACACCGAAAGAAGTTCGTAACCTTAAACTTCATGGAGGAAAGGATCTTAAATGTCAGAGTGCTACTAAAATATTGAAAGGACCTCCTATGAAAAATACATCTGCTAGTAAGGACTCTTTCAAGAATGCCGACAAAAACTCAAAAAATTATACGGAGAACATTACACCTAGATAAAAGGCATTACAGAAAAGCGCTTGTAGGTCGCAACCTATGTTTTATTTTTGTTTCTTTTATTTTTCAATGGGCTTGTTCTTTTTTGTAACAACTTTGTTTTCTGTTATTTTTCTTAACAAAATGCCAATAATTGTCATTACCTTTCTCAGTTAGAAATTTTTGTGTTCTAGCGTTGAAACAAATGTTTGCTTCTACTAAAAAGTGAGATCAATTCATCAGTTTCTAATATAATTGTGAATTCTTTAGATAGTAAGCATGGATATTGTTTGCATATTTATAGATTTCCTTATTTTGATAGACTCTTTTGATAGTAGTAAAAAACTTTTATATTTGCAATTTTATGGGAGTGCTAGGATTGTTTGCCACATAGTAGATAATGATAATTATATTTTTCTTCAATTTTTTTTTTGGAAAGTAATGATTTTATTTAAGTATTATTTATAAATAACCAATGTCACAATTTCTCTATAAGTTCTATGCGTCTGAAGTTGTTAAAACCCAGGCGAGATAGTGATACAAGGAGAAAAATGAGAGGCTAATCTCAATATTGGGGTTTTCAAAGGCTCCTCAAGGAAGTATTCAAAAAGTCTCAGGTATCTAATCTTTGGGACGCCCAAGGAAGACCCCTTTCTTCAACAACAACTATCGGTTTGTCTCGGTTCGACCAATGTTTCTATTTATCCACATGACATGTGTTATTCTAGGAGTGTCATTTTGTTTTCATTTTGCATGCTGATCTTAAAAAATCATCACACCTGAATAAATATGCTTGGTAAGATCCCATGTATGGTCATATGATTGTAGAATTGCTTCTTTGCTTTACTTATTCTTGTTAAAGCATGAGTCTTGTTAGAAACACATTTTGAACACTCTGTTGCTTCATTTATATTTGTTTAGATAGTTGAGTAGAAATTGGTAATTGGCATGCCATTAATACCTCGGTAATAACATTAATGTGTATGCATTAAGGGTATGATTATAAGTTGCATGGGCAAGTGTATAGTCATAAAGGTAAAATAGGATCCTTTGAAATAGTTTTGAGGTAAAGTGGGAGTAATAAATGGATGAGTTAGTAAAAGTGGTTGACTACAATAGTGAGGAGTTGTTGTACGATCATATGGGATCATTACCTTTCTTAATTAATGGAATGTTGGTTGGAAACCTCTAGTATTGCGATGAATTCCAAGTTGGGGGGCAGTTGTAAGTAAACCAACAATTTTGTTTAGGTTGAGATACGAAAATGGGCCTAAGCAGCGCCAAACTACCAACGCCCCCAATAGTTTCTTACTGATGCAATATTTATGATAATACTATATAATTTTCATTATAAATGATTTAGCTCTTTATGACTAATATGAGATTGATACCACACTACATCTTTTACCTTCAATCTGGCTAGCTTCTTCAGTATCGAGCATTTACCACTCTCACATCGAGACTAGGTCCTTACTTTGTTGATACATTCAAACCTCGTGGGAGGGATTCTTCCTGTTCGCCAACACATAACCCCACAAATTATATTCCTCAAAATATCCACCATACCTACCTACCATGGAAGTCTATGGCAATTCCTAGATATACTGTTACAGTACCAAAGGCATACATTAGAATTTCTACATGATGATAATCATTAGTTTTCTCACTTGAGTTGAGTTTAGCTGGGCATGGTTGAGTTGTAAGTAAATTATGGTGTATTTTATACCATTGTAGAGTGTTGCTCCTACCTTGAGACATATAGAAAAATTACAACATGGATGCCAAAAAATAAATGGACGATTGAGAGAGGGAGCAACACTACTATCCTTTCCTTAGTATACACTTGTGCTTGAAAGTAGCTCTTTCTCTATTGAATTTGGTATATAGAGTTGTCATATAGTTCATGTTTCATAGACTTGTTGGGGTTCCTTCAATAATAGAACATGGCTTGTATATTCCAATGATGAGCTTCCTCAAATGATCTAGGTCTCCATGCGGAATCAAGGTAGTGCAAAACTTTCTTATGTCTTTTTGACTTCTCATAAACCCCTGTTATTATTATTTGTTCGGTTGTAAAAGTTATATGGCTAGACTTGCACTCAAGTATTGCATGACCTATTATGAGCTGATACGGTACTACGTGGTCAAAGTAACTTGGTTTCCCTTGGGTTGGTTTATGATTAGATTGCTATTATAAAAGGAAAACCAAGTCATCCTATGTTTCCAATATAATTTGACATTCTTTCGTAACATATGGCAATAGGATCAGGAATTCATGAAATGCAAGAGTACGTTTATTTCTACAACCAAACATTATTCTGTGATCATTTAACTGCCCAAGGACGAGCAGGGGTTAAGATTGGGATGTTGATATGTTCTACATGTATCTACAATTTCTGCTTGTTTCATGCTACACTTATATCATAATGACATAGTATTGAAAACATCTTCTCCCTTTTTCTAGACTAGCATATTAATTCAATGCTACTTTCTATTTTTTTTCCTATTTTGGACATCTAGAAATATCAATTTTCCATGAGAAAAAAGTAATAATATATGTCACAAAGATGCGGGAAGAAACAGAGTCAGAGCGGCTTGGACCCACCTAGGGACCCCTATAGGCCCTAGGCGATAGGTTGGTGCGGTCTAGGAGGGAGTAGCAAGGTGGGTTCGCGTGGAGATCATATACATCAATGTTGGTGCAAACATGTCTAGGTGTGAGTAGTTATGTTTAGACAATGGTACCTAACAGTAGCTAGTTGCAATCTCTCTCTATCTTCTTAGTCTTCTTCTTCTTCTTCAATACAATAATGACAGAAGCTGCTCTACATAATTTTGAACCATATGATGTAATTTGGTGTTCCATTCCTTATTTTGTGATGAACGGTCACTTCATGATAGGATCAATACATATTTGATTCTTGGGTTCATATGAGTTCCATGATGCTTAAATTATAGACATGTATGCTCTTGGATCTATGACTATTGCACTTTCCATCTTTAGGTGAATGATGTTCAAGAGGGGGTTGTCTACGTTAGATGGGTTCAACCTTGCAAGTAATTTACTATAGTGACAGGAAGTGGAAAAGTTTTGTAGTGTATTGTTTCCACCTAGGATAAAAACATAGTTGATTAGTTGTCCTGGTGGTGGACGGGGGTAAACACAATATATTATCTATATAATGTCATCATGCTTAATGCAATGCTCTGTGTTATTTAATACCTTTAAGATGCATACTAGATATCGGTCTTGGGGTAGAATATTAGCTATAGATATAGTTAGGTTATGGTCTATATAAGTCTGAAAATGATGCCTATGTGCAATTATGGCACGTATGGTAATATTTATAGAAATAACTTTGTCGATACACATCTGTAATTTATTCACCGTTCAATGAGATTTACAATTTCACTCTTTTCGTTGGGGGACCAAGACAAGTACCGTAGTTCTATGTAGGTACTAATCATTGACGTTCAAGCGTTCTTATTGGTTTAGTTAACCTCAATGTCATCCACTTGAGGGAAATTACTACCTGGCACAACAAACACTACCTGCCCAATCTTGCTATGAGGCATTGTTCGCAGACACAACTAGTCAGAATCAATGGCAGCTCAATCGGTGAACTTGGTATCTATTTAGCCCTTCAGACGTGTTGATGGACTGCTGACCGCTTTCTTTTTCATGGACTACCACATGCCACTAGTTGCGTGCTATATGGTCAGCACGCAAAGAGGATGGACAACCTAGTCGTGAGGTAACTACTCAGATCTTAATAGCACTCGCACCTATCATTGATCGATAGTTAACAATACCCATTCATGAGAAGGCCGATTAGTGGTGAGTTCATCTTACACCTTGGTTTGCTTCTCTTGAATTAAATTTTAACATGTATGACCGTCCATTGTTTGGTGGTCCTTTATATTAACTCATCACTAAACTCCTAGTTGGTGTCTTGGTGTGTCTCTAGAATTTGTTTGGCCTCCTTCCTACGTTGATCAATTGGGATGTGAATGGAGGCGCATTCATGTGTCCTCAATTATATGTGCATACATGGGTACCTAGTGTGTAGGATTGAACAGGTGATGATTCTCATGACGTGACAACACCTGTTTGACTAGCAACGATAATTCCCACATTGTCTCCAACTATACATATATGGAGTAATGGCACTTCCATCACCCCTCATCTTTGTTGCCTCACTGCCTCTCCCCCCATCGAAGTGATATATTATCAAAGGCTCCACTTTTCCTTCCCTTACTCTAACTAATCTACAACACTTCTAATGACACGTCAAGCCTTGTCACCGCAGAGCCCGAACAGGCTAGATGAACCAGGAAGTTCTTGGTCTTTAACGTGTAGTTAGATCATTACGCACACCAGCCTCTAGCGGAGATGACGACCAATGGACAAGCAGTCGGCATCGTGTGAAGCCTTTACGGTCGAGTGGGAGGAGGACAAGCGTCCATAGGTGGAAGCTCGTCAATGCAATGACACAATCGCCAGCCTCAAAAAATTATGCATAGAGTCAATATCAATAGATGCGAAGGCCCGCAATTCTGTGGAAGCAGCTATAGGCCCCGACCGTGAAAACTATAGTTAGCCTAAAGCTGAGATGGTAGTGTCACAAGAGACTGTATAACTGGCCTTGGGCCGAATAGAGAGAGCCCACGACTTCGGCGTGGGTGTCAAGGTGGAGGAAAAGAAGTGCCTAGTATAAATAGTAGATATTTTTAGTAAGGATCTAATTTATTTTATCTTGTAATATTCGCTTTGTGTAATCCATTTCGACCAAGTTTCATTCAAGTCCAATCAAGTATGTCTGATTAATTATTCACAGCAAAAATTACATTTACACATCAAGTTTTGAATTATAGATCAAAGATAATGAAAGAAGAAGTGCATTCAAATCACACCATATTATCTAGAGGAGGAAAATAAATGTGTTTGGTTAATCTTCCCTCGAAATATCATAAATTTCTCATAATCGAATGACACACCTCACTTCTAAACACAAGAGACCGCCCCCTCTCATGGCCGATATATAAATATTTTTACATGCATGGAATAGAACCTACAATAATAATAACATCAGATGAAAAACAACTTGTACGTAACCTATAGATTAAAATCAATAGTATTGGCACTATTTTCAACCATTAGAAAACTAAAATTCCTATGCCCTAGATCACTGATAATTACCAGTCTTATGTGGTAGTCAGTGCTACTGCCATCTCACTAACCTGCCACAAAGCAAGACTGCCGAGGGACGGATACTCATACTATTGTAATGCCATTCTAAATACTTAACCCTATTGAGATATCTGGTACTGACGTATGCCCCACCGCATTGTCCATATCACTGCCACCATGCCACATTGTCCCCTTTCCTACTTGGTGCCCGGTGGCACCATCTCCTCACCTCCTTGCCACAAAATTGACGGTACTGCATCATTGACGCACACCATCAATGGTGATGTATGCCCCACCACATTGTCCATATCACTGCCACTATGCCACATTGTCCCCTGTCCTACTTGGTGCCTGGTGGCACCATCTCCTGACCTCCTCGCCACAAAATTTACGGTACCGCATCATTGCTGCACACCATCAATGGTGAATCGTCATCAACGTGCCATGACCTTGGTGCCCATGTGTGCTCGTCATGTGTGTTCCCATGTGTACCCGTAAGAGGCCTAGTGTGCGCCTGGTGTTGCCAGGTCTCTCGCACCGTTGTGCGTTGTCATTCACTTCGGCATCACTTCCATGTTCTTTGTCCGCGACAATAGCCATGATGGTGAATTTCAGTACACTCATATGTTTTGTGTTAATGCCTAAGCTATTTTTTGTGAATATATTGTTTCCAATATGAATTGTGCTATACATCATATTAATGTGGCAACAATATGAATAATTGTCATTGTGCTATATCACTGTATGGCAATGCACATGTTAAATTGTATATGGTGAGAGTTAAAAAAACATGGGGTTGTAATTTCTATGTGATGAGGACATCACTACCACAGTTACACCCACAACCACTGCTACTACCGATGTTAGATCAATTACTAGAGCTTAGGAATACAGATTAAAATACCAATTACTTTTTTTCTTACTAATTATTCTAAATTTCATGAGAATATGATGTCGCCTAAATTGGATACATTTGTTTTGTTTACAAATTAAGGGCCTAGCATGGACAAGAAGGATGAACAGTGGAGTATGATCAAGTGTCGAGATGAAGGCACGCGCAAAGTGAACAAGAATGGAGTTTACAGCACTTTGTAGCCACCATGATGACATAAAAATACATGGACGAAATATACAAGATTGACTTTAAAAAAATCATCCTTTGTTTATTTTAGGTGCCACACCACATTATTTTTTGGCCAAGCCCATTTAATTTTGAAATAGATTTAACAGGTTGTTTCCAGAGTTTGTATTAATCGATAAAATGACTTAGGACAAAATTTAGTTCCACCTTGCCAAGGGTGGACGAAATTCTCCTTTGCCTCCCTATAAATAAAACACTTAGGGTGTCAATTAATAGTTGGGATTTTTTTAGATTAGAAGTTCGCCATATTTGCTACTCACAACTTTCATTTGTGTTAAACGACTAGATCAAAACATCACAGAACCCCACTTGGATCTTTAATGCTTTCCACTTAAATTCGGAATATCCAGATTCTATCTCAGTTTCTTGCTTTTTCTTCCTTTGCGTGAAGGAAATAGACCCTCATGGTCAGGTTGCTTATGCTCCTCCATGGTCAATAAACCCTCGGTACTGGTCTAGCTATTGCTAAGGCACGAAATCTTCGCACGTTCGTAGTCTGATCATTAAAGTTGACTTCCACCAAAAATGATAGCTACCTCTCATCAGAACATCAGGACAGCTTCGCCTCTATCACTATGGGATAATGTACAGAGCAATTACAAAAATAATCATGTTGTAGTTTCAATATCATAATGCCATTGTTCTAAAAGTTACGAAATATGAATGTTCTGATTGCTATGTCATTGTGCTAAGAATCCGAAAATATAAGAATTTTCCTATGACTGCGTTAGAATTTTATCATATCCTCTCACCAAGTTTGTATATACTATTAAATGTATTCCTTCTGACCTTATTCCTTCTCATCTCATGTGGACTCCTTCTTGAACAGATATAGTTGTTTCTATCATAGTACACAAAAATATCATATTGTTGGTTTTGTCCTATGAAGAACATTAACGAAACCAACATGGTATTCTCTGTTTTGTGCCACCCACCTGCTTCTTGGAGAAGCTAGGGAGAAAGGAGGTCATATTTATTTACCTAGAGTTGTTCAATCGGTTCCTTAGCTAGAATACTTGAAAAATAATTAGTGTTGTCTTCTATTTGTGTTTAGCTAAGTATACCTTGCTCTTTTTTCAAACAGGGAGACATCGTTCACCATGTTGTTCTTTTAACAAGTGCTATGTACAGTGCAAGCAGAATGTCTAGCCACCGAACTTTCTCAATTTCTATCGCAACGTACAAAAATATTGATTCTTCGCAAGATTACCTGTTACAACTGCGCCAACTATTTATTCGAAACTGCAATTGTTAGCAAGACAATGGTATATTTATTCCAAACTAGATCGTTCTACTTAATTCACACACACACACATATAGAAATTTTTCCAAAATATTTTTAGCGTGCTTTACCACGGGTGTTGATATCTGGCAATTGGAATTCAACATACATTATTTCCTTCAATAGTCTGGATATTGAATGCGACATCATAAATTTATTGAGAAGTAGCAAACGAAGGATACAAAATCCTCTAAGTGAAAATCTACTAATGTGATTATCATGATATGCAATTATTTGTATATGAAGATAGAAATATATGTGAATGCCATGAAATGCAACATAATAGATTTTATATATGTAATTTGTATTTGATGTTATTTTTTGTATTTGATGTTACGACGCTCCAGTGCATAGTGGACGGCTAAAGCGTGCTGGTAATGTCAAGAGAGGTCGGGGTAGACCGAATTTAACATGGGACGAGTCCGTAAAGAGAGATCTGAAGGACTGGAGTATCACCAAAAAACTGTCTATGGAAAGGGGTTCAGGGAAGCTTGCCATCCATGTGCCAGAACCATGAGTTGGTCATGACATCTGATGGGTTTCACCACTAGCCTACCCCAAATTGTTTGGGACAAAAGGCTTCGTTGTTGTTGTTGTTGTTGTTGTTGTTGTTGTTCTTATTGTTCTTGTTGTTCTTGTTGTGTAGCTGACGAACACTGTGGTACTTCTAGGAGAATGATAGCAGTGCAGCTAAAAACTGCCAGCCAGAATTTGACATCACTGTCTGCCTCTACATAGAGGTTGACGGTGATATTCCACTGCTTGCTGCATTGGGATTGTTACCATTGACAGGATAGCCCATATCTAGTATTCATCATCACTAACAGGCCTCTTGGCCCGTCAATGATTGCAAAGTCATCACTGACTCGGAACTACTAACATTTCACTGGTGCGTTAGTGATGATATGATTTGGCCGGTCACTTCTATTCCGTTATGTGGTAGAGGGTGCCTGTTATTGCACCAAGTACGTCAAAATATGTTGTCTTTGTGCCGCTCAACCAGGACCCCCCTGAAAATAGCTAAGAGTTCATTGACTAGTGGACTATGACCTTCAACAATTCGTCGGCTAGCCACCACATGGGGCTCTCCTCCCTGTTGGTCCTAATAGCATGGTGGATTTGTACAGATTGCATTGCATCCATATTCAATCTTGAGAAGCCTTCCATCTTCCTACTCACTTTGATCCTCGGCAACAAAGCTCGTCTCTATGTCCGTAGTGGGGCAACCAGCATGGTCACTATCTTTCCCGAAATTTAGCCCTAGACTTTTAGCTTGAGTGCTCGCTACGGTTGTGTATCCCAATCAATAGCTTTGCATCTTGATGTTTACATGCGTCATGGTGTTCTTGTACTCTCTCTCTTTCTCTCTCTCTCCACATATGGTAACATACCAACTTGTTTGACTATTCATGAAATACATCAGTAAATGGTCTGAAAGGTGTGAAACCTCTAATCAATGCTAACCGCTCTTAAAAGGACGAACTCCTGAAAAGTGTGCAGTTTGACTCTATTTTGCCGACCATTATAAATATATAAAATTTGTATCTCGTAGTCTATGTCAACTAAAATGACATGTGTTTTGAAGCAAATGGAGTAATTACAGATGGAAAAAACAACTTACCTGAATTGTCAAACCCAAATCAAGGATGCCACTCTTGAGGCGTTCCCTAAATGATTCCAGTCCCCTCCTTGCAATGTAGCTAAACCGGTGTATATCAAGATCTACCTCAAAGTAGTTCTCACCCTGGTTATAAGAGATAAAACACTTAATTTCATGTACACTAGTATAATGCCCAATTTATTATTATATTTACAAACATTGAAACAATGTAGAGAATAATGAAATGGTTTTAACCCGCCTAATAATGTTTCTACAATTTACTTATTTATCATTATGTGGTTATGTTCAGTTATGAAATTTAAAGAGGAAATTTACTATCTATTGAGCATATTTGAAAATCTACTACGTTATGAAATTATTTATTAGTTTTGAATTATTTTGTTAGTTTCTTGGGCTGAAAAAAGATAAAAACACATACACACACATAATATTTATAATATTTAATCGTGTCCATCTAATAATATATGAAAAGGAATTTGTTTCTTAACCTCATAAAAACTATGCTGAGGGCGGGAGAGGACTGGCTTCTCATTGTATGCTTGGACAAGCTTTTTCTCTGTGGAACTCAACTGAAGATCATCTGGGTTAACCAATCCAGCCATGATTTTCAAACGATCTCTATATGCCATTGTAGATTCTGATGCAAACCCTTTCACCTTCTCACATTCATTCTCAAGAAATCTCTGCCAAAAGAAACATTAATAGAACTCACTATAAAGAAGTTATAATATTACAACATTAGTATGTTGACTTGAGAAGGCACTCACCATGATGGATTCCTTGAAATGCTCTGAAACCTCCTTGTCAAAGTACTCTGAGATTTTGAAGTACAAACAAAGGCTGAACCCTTCTCCATCGCTGTCCCCGAGGAACATAGCAGCAGGATAGGTAGGTATCTGTGGTTGTAGAAAAAAGGAAATGAAGATCAGAGCGACAAAGATGAGAAACTATATATACCTATTAGATATACCTGGATGTTGACGATCAAAAGTGATGGGAGCTTGTCGTGTGATTTGACTTGTGGAAGATCAATGTGTTCGGCGATGTGCGAAACCTTCTTGGGGCTTGCAAACAAGTCAACACCTATTGGGTAGTACGCGGCATAGTTCGGAGCTGGACATTTCTTCTTATCTCTGAAAAACAGAAATTAAAATCAGAGGTTTGGTATGGTCATCCCCTATATCAACTAGATTTTCCTCTATAGGTTTTCATGCCTGAGGAATGTTTCACTCCTTAGCTTGAAGACAGATGGATCAATCCGTGACCATCTTTCGGGAGTGGGCTTTTCCCCTCCAAATGGGATCATCATCCCTCCCTGGGGATGGATGACATATTTCTTCGATTCACCTACATTATTTACACTATTAGGTGCATGCATGTTCGTTATGGTGCAAAGATAGGAATTTTACCATCAATTATTTATGTAAAAAAATGTTGAATTGAGAATGTATGGCCCGATGTGGTTGCCTGGCATTGCTCCTTTATCTATTATGTTGCTTTATAGTTTCTACTGGGATATCCTCCTCATGTGAGATACGAGGAAATTAACATTTAAAGCTTTTGTAGGCAGCCAAAACTTGTGCAAGATCCCACTACCAGTTGGGGTTATGACCGATGGTCAGTTTGGATTTTGCACAACAAGGGAGGGTAATTTCCAACCTCATATACAACTGTTTACGAACAGGTGTGATGAATTTCAGGTTAGCCTCCGTTGATGAAGTAAAAGATAAAACGAAGATAGTATGCGAAGAAGATGAAGATTGAAGGAATATCTTCCCATCAAGAAAAGGAAATTCCTCCTCAAATGTTGTGAAGAATAGATCTACCACCTTATATCTTTCAAGTTGTGTATCTCTGTTGTTTGGTTAGTTGTTCCAATCTATAGCTCTCATAGTACCTAATCTTGTTTTTGTCATCAAAGAACCAAATATGTTCATGTATAAGAACATCTAGTGCCACATGGAGAAGAAAGTGTTGTATACCGCACTTGATAACAGTGTAAATAGATTGGGTCACTTTGGATCGTCGAGTTTATCACAACTTGTGGTTTTACCATGGAAATATCTTGTGTTAGTTTGTTAACATTACTACTGTAGTTAAGACTGGTGCTCATGCAAGTCAATGTTTGTGGTGTGTCTGGTGTGTTGTGAGAGTTATTTTCCTCATATCCTTGAATTAGTACAAGAATTGGTGCAAGATTGCTTTGTTTCCACTATAGGTTTAGATCATATATGGATGCTAATTCTTGATAGAGGTATACCGTCGAGATTGCTAATCCCATTTCTTTGATTGTACTCGAAGAGCTTGCTCACAATTTCTATGGAATAAGGCGCCACAGCAAGTGGCATGATAAACCATGCTTTTTCCCATTTCTCTCTATGGTATCCCATTATGAAAGACATCCTTTTGCAAGGAGCCAATTGTAAAGATAAAATACACAACAATGTCATATACGTGGAATGGAAAGTGATGCATACAAATCGAACAGGTATGAATGGTTCGCACATTAACCACCATATATTCCACCATGTTGCAAATCAAAAAATGTGTATGAGATGTGCCGGAGTTTAGAGGATATATATGAGAGGAAGACATATGTATATATATAGGGCTTTGGTGATCAAAATACTTGTTAAGTTTGTCTACTGAGATGGCAACAATGTGATTGAACACCTGAATGCATCCTAATGCCATATAAATCAACACTCAATGTTTAAGATCAATTTTGAGGATGATGTGTGAGTATTGTTGCTAATTGGTTCCATCCTTAATAGTTGGATTATACTTTTTTGCATCCCAAAAATATTCAGCTCCAGATTGTAAGCTCGCGTTGGAGATGGTGAAGAACAATATGCTAAATGGAGATACCAGAAAGAAGAAAAAGGGAAAGAATGGCACTGCTTCTTTTAATGTGTATGTGCATCAAATTGATGTGAAGAATTAGAATCAAGTATGCAGTCACACAAGAGTTCGATAAGGTAGAGATAAATTGAGATGGAGATCAGAGTCAAAATAGATAAAAGAAATTACTTGCTTTAATTGTGGAACGTCATGACATACAAAGAGAGTTTGTCGAGAGTAAACATACAAAGAAAACCGAGAAAAATGTTGGGAACAATTAAGCCATAACTTCACTAGTTGAAGACTACTTAGTCACTAAAGATGAAGCATTCTATAGTGATGTTCATGATATTCGATGATTTCAGCTATGTGTTTGGTGTGTCCTCCCACATTACATATAAAATGAGTATTGCACATCCTAGACAACATATGTTACAAAAAAGTGATTACGGGAAATAGTAGTTCACCGAAAGCTATTGGCGAAGTCTCTATATGCATTGAGGAACAAAAATGTTGCAAGTTGGTGAACAATGATGCTATAAAAGTTCAAAACATAAGTTTGAATTTGTTATTAGTGGGCAAGCTTAGTCATATCAAACATCCTAGATATTTTGGCGAAGGATAGTGGAAGCTCACCAAAGGCTATTTGATTATTGCTCAAGGAAGTGGGCAAGGTTTTCTCTATATGACCAAAACCATGTTGTCTATATAAGTGTTGAACATTGCCGAGAAAGAAATCTCGATTGATTTCTGGTGCAATAGGCTTGGTCTTATGAGTGAGAATGGCATTAACTTTCTTCCTAGCATG
The DNA here is from genome assembly GCF_003073215.2 of Triticum urartu. NCBI lineage: Eukaryota > Viridiplantae > Streptophyta > Magnoliopsida > Poales > Poaceae > Triticum > Triticum urartu. The sequence continues at coordinate 270,378,591 of NC_053025.1, forward strand.
GAAGTACCTTGCTGAATTGAAAGCTATATACTTGAAACCCAATGAACATTGTGTTTCCGGAAAACAACTTAGGCTTGCATATTTACAATCCCTCAACCCTGTGTGAATGTTCTTGATATTGTGCATGTTTGCTCCATGACTTAAAACCCATTAGTGGAGCAATATCATTTTGACATTCATTGTTGACCGTTCTAGAAAAGTTTTTTGTTTTGTGTTGAAAATAGTCATTGGGTGATAGAATCTTCAAGGATTTTCCTACCAAAGTGGAAAGTGAAACTCGTAGGATGCTACAATGTGTGGTATCATACAATGGTGTTGACACGAAGGCCATTTAGAAAGGCACCATAAAAAGTATGGCATCATGCTTGAGAAGAGTCCACCAAAAACATCTTATGTCAATGATCTTTGGAGAGAATGAATAGGACAATTGCGGAAAGAGTCGTACTAATAATATCTCGTGCTAAACTACCTAATATTACACTAAAGGATTCATGAAATTTATTTATGTTTTTGACCTATGTTGCTTAGTTCCTCTTGTTGGTGATATTCCTCAAACAATTTGGTCAGGGAAAGAGGTATATTACAATCACCAGAAGGTCTTTGGTTGTAGTGCATTTGTGCTCATACCAATGGATGCGAGATTCAATCTTAATAGCAAGACAAAGAAATGCAGCTTTCTCAGCCAGCCGAGTGAGGAGTATGGCTATAGTTTGAGGGATCTAACAAATAGAAGGATTCTAAGAAGTGAAGATGGTGTTTGAGAAAATTGAAATAGTAAATGTTAGTGGGAAACCAGAGAAGCCAAAGACCACCAAATATTAGCTTAACATGGATCCAATTCCCCTTTTTGTCATGCATGGGGATCATGGACGAGATGATGACACTAAAGACAATGGACATGCAACTATCCAAGGAAGTATATGTCAAAGTGATGAGGAGCCTCTAATAATCCTGATAATGATGGGAATGATGAAGCTAATGACAGTTCACCTGATTCATCACCAGTGTAGGAGAAAGGAAGTGGGAGAGATTGAGTGCCTTCATGCAAGCATCCACCATATCTATATGTGGTGAAGAGCGATGCAACTGGGACAATGTCTGATACACACAAGAATGAATGGTTGGAAGCCATATAGGACGAGATGAATTTTCTATATGATACTAACACCTTGGAGCATTCTTAAATGGTGGCATAGAGGTCAAGATATATATGGACCAGTCAATAGGATTCATAGTTGTAGGCAAGGAGCATATTTTTGGAATTAAAAAAGACCTTCTATGGCTTGAAGCAAGCTCCGCGTAGTGGTACAAGAATTTTGAGTCTTTTATGACTGACTTTGGTTACCACAAATCACAACTTAGGCATTATGTCCTCATTAAGTGGTGTTTCCATGCTGATTTTCTTATTATCTTGCTATATGCTAATGACATGTGTTTGAAAATGCACAAGACGATTGCTCTCCTTACTAAGGCAATGAGTAAATCATCTGCCATGAAGGATTTGGGACCAACCATGCAAATAGTTGGCATGAAGATCACCATCATAGATCAAGGAAGCCTATTTGCCTCTCACATAAAAGACACATTGCGAAGGTAGTTGAAATGTTCAATATGAAGTATGCAAAATCATTTAAATATCTACTAGCAAGCCATAAAAATTTGGCTATTGGACAATAACCTACAAGAAAGAAAGGAAAAAACAAATGACTTAAGTGCGTACCAGTATGTTGCGTTTGATGTATGCCATGGCGTGCACTAGGTATGATATTGCCTACGGTTTTAAATTTATTAGCTCTTCATAACAAAATCATGTAAAGCTCACTAGATAGCAATGAAGTGGATTCTCAAGTATCTCAAAGGAACTTCTACATCGTGTTCATGCTTTGGAAGTTGTAATCTTGGACTCTAAGGCAATGGATATGGAGATTGTTGTGCTAACATCGATCCTAGAAGGTCAACCTTTGGATACCTAACAACTTATGTAGGGGGAGTAGTGTCATGGCAATCAAAATTACATAAATGTGTTTCTGCAACAACCATAGAAGCCGAGTACAAATATGAGGTTGATGCTTGTAAACCAGTGTTGTGGATGAGAAATTTTTAGAAGAGATGGGCATGAAGCAAGAGAAGTATTTTTTATTTTGCAAAAATCAATGCTGTAACGCCCCGAAACCGTTGTGCCAGGTGTCCTCCAGTTATTCGCTGTTTTTGCCTTGTATTTTGCTAGCGTGTCGCATCTTGTCATGTCATCATGTGCATTGCATCATCATGTTTTCGAAACTTGCATTAGTCCGGGTTCCCCCAGTTCCGTCCGTTATCCGTTCTGAGCCCAGACACACTTGCACGCGCCCGAGGCATGTCTGAAATAGTATTTTATAAGTGGCCGGAAAATGTTCTCGGAATGGGTTGAAAGTTGGCATGTGGTGTTGTTGTGTTGTAGGTAGGCCGCCTGCCAAGTTTCATCGCATTCGGAGTTCGTTTGATAGCCCAACGGATAACTATAGCGACATTATAGTCGGTCTAATGTCGGACGTTTTCGGTCTCCGGAAACAGATGCCGGGCCCTCTCTCTCTCTTCCCCCCCCCCTCGCAGTCTCGCCACAGCCCACCTAGTCCATCCTCCTTCCCCTCTTCGCTTCCGGTGTTGTCCGATGTGACCTGGCAGCCTGCGGGGCAGCCTGCAGGGCAACTCGAGGGTTGGTTTTACTCGTAGCTTGACCTATCTGAGTGTGCCCTGAGAATGAGATAGTCCAACTCCTATCGGGATTTGTCGGCACATTCGGGCGGTGTTGCTGGACTTGTTTTACCATTGTCGAGGATGTCTTGTAACAAGGATGCCGAGCCTGATCGGATTGTCTTGGGAGAAGGAATATCCTTCGTTGACCGTGAGAGCTTGTGATGGGCTAAGTTGGGACACCCCTGCAGGGTTTTGAACTTTCGAAAGCCGTGCCCGCAGTTATGGGCAGATGGGAATTTGTTAATGTCCGGTTGTAGAAAACCTGAAGTTTATCTTAATTAAAATACATCAACCGCGTGTGTAGCCGTGATGGTCTCTTTCCAGCGGAGTTCGGGAAGTGAACACGGTGTTGGAGTTATGCTTGACGTAGGTTGTTCTAGGATCACTTCTTGATCATACTTTCTCGACTGCGCTTTGCCTTCTCTTCTCGCTCTCATTTGTGTATGTTAGCCACCATATATGCTAGTCGTTTGTTGCAGCTCCACCTCATACCTTTTACCCTTCCTATAAGCTTAAATAGTCTTGATTGCGAGGGTGTGAGATTGCTGAGTCCCCGTGACTCACAGATACTTCCAAAACCAGTTTGCAGGTGCCAATGTACCGAGCAGGTGACGCAACCAAGCTCAAGGAGGAGCTCGTTGAAGATCTTGTTCTTTGTGTCGTTTCGTTCTAGTTGATCAGTAGTGGAGCCTAGTTGGGGTCGATCGGGGATCTGTGTAGCATTTGGGGTAGTCTTCTTTTATTTTGGTTCCGTAGTCGGACCCTGATTGTATCTGGATGATGTAATGCTTTATTCATGTATTGTGTGAAGTGGCGAGTGTAAGCCAACTATGTATCTTTTCCCTTATGTATTACATGGGTTGTGTGAATATTACTTCACATGCGACATTGCTTTCAATGTGGTTATGCCTCTAAGTCGTGCTTCGACACGTGGGAGATATAGCCGCATCGAGGGCGTCACAAGTTGGTAATCAGAGCCTTCCCCGACCTTAGGAGCCCCCTGCTTGATCGAATCGTTGGAGTTGTTGAGTCTAGAAAAATGTTTTGAGACATTTAGGATTATATATATCAGAGAGTTAGGAATTCTTTTTACTCCTCAGTCCCTTCGTCGCTCTGGTGAGGCATCCTTACGTAGAGTTTTGACTCTTCTCTTCTCAAATTTCACTAAAAAAAATTTGGGATCACGCGGGTATCTTGGAATCGTTTCGATGGTTTTGTGACGGGAACATTGTTCTTGGTGCCTCCTGACATTTAGGGGTTGTGGCAGTGTCCCGGGGAGTTGAGCTCCGAGGTGTTGTCATCACAATTTTATCATTGCAGTTCTGGAATACCTGAGTTTAGTTTCGCCAACATCGAAAATCTCTTTTATGTAGTTGTTGGTGAGATAACCTCGACGCCACCCAGTACTGGGGCGGGAGTTTGGGAGTATTGCCATAACTCGTATAACAGATGCTTTTGGAAGGTTGAGGTAAATGATTTCCGAAGGTTTCTTGGTTATGTGTTGAAGGATGGATACAGCTGGATGTAGGATTTGTTAGTTTTGGGTGAGATATTATGCTTCCCCTGTATCCCCAACACCTGATTGCATAACCGGAAAATTTCGGGTGTTTATAAGTGGGAATTCAAGTAGCTCCTAGGATATGTTTCCGACGGATATATGATATGAAATTGGGGTTCTACGTCTAGTGGTCCGCCTGTTCACGGTTGGTTTTACAGTGGTCTCATTGTGTCTTAAAGAGTCCTTAGCTATGCTGACTCGGGGACGCTTCATATGTCATGTGCACTGCCTTGTACATGATGGTGCCGTATGATCGAGCCCATGTAGGCCCCACCACAAAAACTTCGGACGAAATCTCTATCATATGTTTGTTCTGGCTTATTCTGCAAGCCAATCCTTCATTTTGGTTTTGAGTTGTGGTATTCGAGTTGCTTCGAAGTCAAATGTTGATTCCATACCTTCCCCAAATGGTGTTCTGATACTCCGATGTGAATACTAATCCTTCTTGATCATCGAGGTTGTCATGTTAATTCTTTTTCAACAGGCGTGTTCCTCTTCAAGTGGATCTGTTCATTTTTCAACATCCGCAAGATCAACTCAAGTCTTCTCAATGTTGTTTGTTTCATCCGTCCCAAGTTGCCTTTGTTTTTCCCGCCCTCCCTCCCTTGTTTTCTCCGAGGACTCAGAATTTTTACTCAACTATCCTTTTATTGATGGGAAGTCTCTCCATTCCTTCTCCGTCAATGTTATTACCCGGTGATGCTCATGAAGATTCTAACAGAGCCTCAAGTTTATCATTCTTTGTTCTTTTATCTTCTCAGGGGGATTCAATTCAAGATTTCGGTGTTTGATCATATTCTTTTCCTTATTTAAAATACCTTCTCTTGCTGGTGCACCTCATATTCAGTCATTTCTCGCTATTCAATTGTTCCGGAGTGCTGAAGATATCCTGAAGATTCGTGCTTACACTCTGCTTTCGTTCAAGCTCTTTCAAGGATGTTCCCTCATTCAAGTCATTTAATTCAACCAGTGCTTTCTCTCTTTTGAATCGTTCTATGATGTTTCTTTTGAGTGGGCCCTAACCCACAAGTCTTTTCCCAGGATCTTACCTGACTCTTCTTATTTTTCTGGAGCTATCCTCAAATTCTTTTCGAAGTTTGACGTAAGAATGAATTGTCATCAGTCAAATGCTTTCCTCCAAGATCTTTCAAATCCTTTTCATCGTTGGTTCAACCTCTTCGCTTTTGATTCTCCCAGAGTGTCTAAATAAGTCATGGTGGTGTTTCTCATCGTCATTCTCGAATTTTGAAGACCGAAGTAGAGTTTTCCTCAAAATCTTAAAAATTCTCTCAGAGATGCGTAGTTCAAGCTTGACACAATCCTCTCATAATTGTTTTCGATTGTGAGAATTCTTTTCACCTATCAGGAGCAATTCAAGATTCTGTTCAGTTTGATTATCCAGAGCCCATCATCTAAGATTTATTCATTCTCAGCTTTCAGCTATGGTTCTCCAAATCTTACTGGTGCATCATTCAAGTATTCTCTTATCAGCTCGTGATCTCTTCATTCTCATGTATCTAAATTCTCTCAAGCATCTTCGTTCATTTGCTAATTCTTCCCGGGGTTTCTTTATCCTTTCTTCGTTCTTTCTCAATTCTTACGGTGGTTCTTCCAAGATTCTTCTTCCTTCGTTTATCATATCAATGGCATTTGTGCTGTCAAACTCTACCAGTGGATAGTTGAAGACCTTCTCAAGTTTGCACTATATCAATCTTAATCCTTAAATTGATGAAGGATAAGCATAATATAATTCTTATTCTTGTTTCATCCAAGTGATTAATTCCTTATTCCGGAGGTTCATCATATCACATTCTCAGTTCGAGAGTCTTTATCTTTTCTTTTCCGGAGTTCCAAGCCTTTCCGCTTTGTCTCGTCGCAAAGCTCCTTCTAATTCATTACAAGGTTTCACTTTGTGTTTTCAACTTCTCTTTCCTTCCGTTTGATCATTCTTTTGTTTAATGGAGTGCTTCATGGAGGTTCAGCATGATGGGTCATCAACGATTTAATTCCTTCTTGAAGTGTTCATCGAGATTCTTTTCTATGAAGCTCAAGTTTTCCTCATATTGTAATCCGGAGTGTAATTCTTTCTTCCATATCATTGGAGGTGGCATTATGTCATTCTTGATAATTCGGGTTCATGTTTCATGATTCACATGTTGTTAGGAATGAGGTATTTTAAATTCATCAATCTCTTCTTTGGAGTTATCTTGGGTTATATTTCACCTAAAGCCTTCCCTAAGGTTTGTTGCTATCTATGGTGCTTATAAAGGACCCAAGTTCTTCTTTATCCTCCCGGTGAAATACTTCCTCGTCTCCTTGTTGATATCAATCCAATTCTGCTTCCCGTGAGTGGCAGGTTTTCACCTCATAATTTGAGATGTAGTCCATAAGACCATATCAAGCTTATTCTTTTCGTTGTTGGTTTTCCAACAACTCCGTTCTAGCATTTGTTGTAAGCGTGCTCTCTCAAGATCTTGTTTCCCTTCGTTCATTCCATTCTTACTTTTGTTTTGCTGGCATTGTGATGTTTCTCTCTTCAACCCATCTTCTTGTTTTGTCAGGATCGTGTTTTTTTCTTGGTTATCCATTTAACCGGAGTGTTGTGTCCCTTTTGCTCAAGCTCTTTAATTTTATCAAGTCTTTCATCTCTTTTCAACCGGAGTGTTGTCGGATTTTGGTGTTCCTTGTTCCTCGTTTCTAACGGAGGTTTTCAACTTTATTTATCTCTGTTGTATTCTTTTCTCGAAATGGCTTAACTTTTTTTCAAGGTTCTTTGGTTTCACTAGTTTGTCAAAGGAGCAACTTAGTTTTACCTCTTCTCTTTCTCTTCTGTTGTCCCTCCGGTTCCATTCTAGATCTCGGGACGAGATCCTCTCGTAGTGGTGGAGTGTTGTAACGCCCCGAGACCATTGTGCCAGGTGTCCTCCAGTTATTCGCTGTTGTTGCCTTGTCTTTTGCTAGCGTGTCGCATCTTGTCATGTCATCTTGTGCATTGCATCATCATGTTTTCGAAACTTGTATTAGTCCGGGTTCCCCCAGTTCCGTCCATTGTCCGTTCTGAGCCCAGACACACTTGCACGCGCCCGCGGCATGTCCGAAATAATATTTGATAAGTGGCTGGAAAATGTTCTCGGAATGGGTTGAAAGTTGGCATGTGGTGTTGTTATGTTGTAGGTAGGCCGCCTGCCAAGTTTCATCGCATTCAGAGTTCGTTTGATAGCCCAACGGATAACTATAGCGACATTATAGTCGGTCTAACGTCGGACGTTTTCGGTCTCCGGAAACAGATGCCGGGCCCTCTCTCTCTCTTCTCCCCCTCGCAGTCTCGCCACAGCCCACCTAGTCCATCCTCCTTCCCCCCTTCGCTTCCGTAGTTTTCCGATGCTACCGCACGGTCCGAAACCCTCTCTGCACAGTGCATCGAACCCCTCACGTGCGCGTCCGAAATTGTCCCGGACCCGACCCGGGCAGTCGTCACCGTTGGATCCAGATCATCCCCAAACGTCTACAAAACGTCACCATTTTCTTATTTGGACTTCCTAGCTATTTTATTCGCGATCGTTCGATTGCGATCGGAGGGACGATATACCCCTAAGTCAACCCACCTACTATATATAGCTAGTCTAACCCTAGACCAAATCCCAAATTTCTAGGGATCCATCCCACCGCCGCCACTCTCTTCATCGGATTCCACACCGAACCAGCAGCATCCCCTCCCGATCCAAAATTCCTCCCACTCTCGTTTTCCCCAACGAGCAAATCACCACAGCCCCGCCTGACCAACCCATCATCCCCATATGCCATCCTCCGTGCCTGATCTGGACGCCGAAGCTCCCGCGCGCTTCCCTGCCCGAGTCGCCAGGCTAGACTCCCCCGCCCTCCTCCCTTGCTCTCCCTTTCTTCCTCCTTTTCTCTCTCTCACTTCCCGATCTCTCTCTGTTATGAGCAGAGCACTCCGCCGCCAAGGACTCCAAGTCTCGCCTCGTGCTCGGCATGTCTTGAGCCACCCGATGTCTTCCTCCTCATCGACGCTGCTCCGGCGAGCAGTACCAGGACGCCGCCGCCCGTGCTCCCTCTGCCCCGCGCCATGCTCCGTCGTTTCCCGTAGCAGACCCTCGTCCGCATCGCCGGGACCGCTCCAAGGCCACCGTTGTCCTCTGCTCAGGAACGAGCTCCATCCGCCACAGCGCCCTGCATCGCCCGAAGCCGCCCCTATGCTCCCGTCGAACCTGTAGCCGACACCTCGTTCTACAGCCATGGCGCCGCAGGCCTCTCTCGCGCCGCTGTGCCTCCTCTTCATCGAACCAGAAGAGAACGGCATGGCCGTTGTCGTTGTTCCGTCCGCAGCCGGATCTGGTGCCGCCACACCTGTAGGTCGTCGCCTTGACAAGTACCGCCGCCTGAACTCGGAACGGCCAGGTTGGGCCGGCCTCCGTCAGCTTTGCCGTGCGCCAAGTTCATCATCGTCGTCCGAAGCCTCGCTGCCGGCCTCTACTTCTTCTGATTCGAGCGCGAGGAAGACCAAGGCGTGCCCCTCGTTGACCCTCTGGTTCGACGACCGAGCCAACGCACGCATCGAACTGCGTTCTGCCGCGTGGGCCGCTTCCAGCGCCCTCCTGGTCTCGTCCCGATTGCAGGCCCCGCTCCCCGTCGGCCCTCCTCTGCATTGCCAACCGGGCCGAAGCCCATGGGTGAGGCCACCCCAAGCGCCCGCTCCTTTTTTTTCTTACTGCTGGGCCAGTTCAGTTTTGGCCCAATGGATGTTTTTTTTGGTTCTCCGAATTTAGCTATTTTCCAGGGTTTTGCAGATTTACAGAAAACCCCCTAGCCTTCATGCATTTAATATCTCACAAACTAAGCATCACATGTAAAAACTTTGTATATGAAACTTGCTTAGTTTTTCATCTAGTTTCATAATATGTCTTTTTCATCCATGTTTAAAATGTTTAATATGTTGTTTGTTTAAATTTTCTTAAATAACTTGCTAAAATGGTTTAATTCATAACTAAATAACCATAACTCGGAATTTAATAAACTTTATATGTAAATGGGGTAGAAAAATGCCTAGTTTAACATGGTGGCATCACTTTGCATGCTTAACAACTCTAAAATTGTGTTTAGGGCAGAACAGTACCAAACCTAATATATGCATATGGGGATTTACCGGAATTGTTGTTCGTTGCTTCCGGCCTCATTTAACCTTGACTAGATAGGTAGTTTTACTTTGCTTCACCCTCTTGCCATGTTTAACAACATTGAATATTGTTGAGTACCTAAATGAGAGACAACTAAATAATTGATGTGGTGTTCCGTCAATATGACACTCGTTGCATATTGAGCTCCACTTAACTTGTAGTTTTGTTTATGCATTTTGCCATGCCATGCCTCATTAAACCAGACATGCATCATACTTGGGTGTGCATCATGCCATGTTTATGTGGTGGTTGTTTACTATGTTGTTTGCTTCTTTTCGGTGTTGCTTCTTCGGGTTGGTTCCGATAACGTCGTGTTGTGAGGATTTGTTCGACTTCGACTGTTTATCTTCTTCATGGACTCGTTCTTCTTCCTTGCGGGATTTCAGGCAAGATGACCATACCCTCGAAATCACTTCTATCTTTGCTTGCTAGTTGCTCGCTCTTTTGCTATGCCTATGCTGTGATACCTACAAGTTGCTTATCATGTCTCCCATATTGTTAAGCCAAGCCTCTAACCTGCCTTGTCCTAGAAAACCGTTGTATGGCTATGTTACCGCTTTCCTCAGCCCCTCTTATAGCGTTGTTAGTTGCAGATGAAGATTGGAGCTTGTTCCATGTTTGGAACATGGATATTATTGTTGGGATATCACAATATCTCTTATTAAATTAATGCATTTATTACTTGGTAAAGGGTGGAAGGCTCGGCCTTATGCCTGGTGTTTTGTTCCACTCTTGCCGCCCTAGTTTCCGTCATATCGGTGTTATGTTCCCGGATTTTGCGTTCCTCACGCGGTTGGGTTATAATGGGAACCCCTTGACAGTTCGCCTTGAATAAAACTCCTCCAGCAATGCCCAACATTAGTTTTACCATTTGCCACCCAGCCTTTTCTTTCCCTTGGGTTATGCAGACTCAAGGGTCATCTTTATTTTAACCCCCCCGGGCCAGTGCTCCTCTGAGTGTTGGTCCGAAATGGGCAGCCTGCGGGGCCACCTCGGGGCATCTCGAGGGTTGGTTTTACTCGTAGCTTGACCTATCTAAGTGTGCCCTGAGAACGAGATATGTGCAGCTCCTATCAGGATTTGTCGGCACATTCGTGCGGTGTTGCTGGACTTGTTTTACCATTGTCGAGGATGTCTTGTAACCAGGATGCCGAGCCTGATCGGATTGTCTTGGGAGAAGGAATATCCTTCGTTGACCGTGAGAGCTTGTGAGGGCTAAGTTGGGACACCCCTGCAGGGTTTTGAACTTTCGAAAGCCCTGCCCGCGGTTATGGGCAGATGGGAATTTGTTAATGTCCGGTTGTAGAAAACCTGAAGTTTATCTTAATTAAAATACATCAACCGTGTGTGTAGCCATGATGGTCTCTTTCCGACGGAGTTCAGGAAGTGAACACGGTGTTGGAGTTATGCTTGACGTAGGTTGTTCTAGGATCACTTCTTGATCATACTTTCTCGACCGCGTTTTGCCTTCTTTTCTCGCTCTCATTTGCGTATATTAGCCACCATATATGCTAGTCGCTTACTGTAGCTCCACCTCATACTTTTTACCCTTCCTATAAGCTTAAATAGTCTTGATCGTGAGGGTGTGAGATTGTTGAGTCCCCGTGACTCACAGATACTTCCAAAACCAGTTTGCAGGTGCCGATGTTATCGAGCAGGTGATGCAACCAAGCTCAAGGAGGAGCTCGTTGAAGATCTTGTCCTTTGTGTCGTTTCGTTCTAGTTGATCAGTAGTGGAGCCCAGTTGGGGTCGATCGGGGATCTGTGTAGCATTTGGGGTAGTCTTCTTTTATTTTGGTTCCGTAGTCAGACCCTGATTGTATCTGGATGATGTAATGCTTTATTCATGTATTGTGTGAAGTGGCGAGTGTAATCCAACTATGTATCTTTTCCCTTATGTATTACATGGGTTGTGTGAAGATTACCTCACTTGCGACATTGCTTTCAGTGCGGTTATGCCTCTAAGTCGTGCTTCGACACGTGGGAGATATAGCCGCATCGAGGGCGTTACAAATGCTCTATTAATATTAGCAACAATTGAAGTTACCGCTCTTGAGCCAAGCACAATGATGTGAGGTACCATTGGATTCCATATGTAGCGATAATGTTGCGAATTTCAAGTTTTCATAATTTTACAAGATTCATACCGACAAGAATTGTTCAGATATGATGCCAACATATTTCCAAATGAGAATTTACAAGAATGTTGGAAGGTAATAGGCATGCCTATGCCCCATCGTGAGATTTGTTGGGATATCCTCCTCATGCAGATTGTGAGGATATGACCATTTAAAGTGTTTTTTATGCAGCACAAACTTGTCCAAAGAACCACTACTCCTTATGGTTATAGGATCACTTTAGAGTTTGCACACGGGGAAGGGGGATGTCCATCCTCCCATCCAATAGTCACTTGGAGGTGTGGAAAACTTTAGGTTGGCACCTACGACACAAAGAGAAGAATAAACCAAGAGAGAAAGGGATGAGAGGGAGACTGAAGGAAGATATTGCCATCATGTAAAGGGAGTTTCTTAACAAAGTTATTAATATGAGATCCACCATATAATCTCCTTCAAGTGGTGGTTCCACCCTCATTAGTTAGATTTTACCAGTCCCGAGTTCTGGCTATCTGAAATCAAGTTGTTGTCATGCTAGATAGAGAAAACTTGATGTATTAGAGTCTCTAGTGCTATCTATAGTAGATTTATTGTATCCCACATGTTATTAGAGTGGAAGAAGGTTTGGGTGGCTTCGTCCCATGGTTTTTACCCTAACTTTTGTTTTTTTGCATGTACAATTATGGTGTTGATGTTATTGTAGTAGTATAGATTCTCTCTTCCGATTAGACTCTATCTCAGGTGCATCCGGGTGTTGTGACAGATATTTTACTTATCTATGTTACTATGTAGTGCAACATTAGGCTCTAGGGAGCCCGGGATGCCGCGTAGGGCATGGACGAAAGATTCTTCATGGACTATAGCATACATTACAATTGTAACATGTTATAGGTCACTATCGCTAAAGGCTGGTCAGGGCCAAGGTTTTGGATCCCAAGCGGACCTTTTTTCTCGAGGGTCACCCGAATTTGCGGTTACCACGGTAACCGCGAAATTCCGGAAAAAATCAGACGAAATTTAAAATTGAAATTTGAATTCAAATATTTTTGACGTAGATATATATATATATACACGTATTTGAGTCTAGAATTTCACTAGCCATGCCCTGGCGTAGTGGCTAGTACTTTTGCTTCGTAAAAAAGAATAAAAATGCTAGATGGCAGAGTCGAACCCGCGACTAGCTGGTAAGGAAACAATGCCTTTGCCACTAAGCCACTGCCTATCTTGCTCTCATAGAAGAGACGGTAAACGCGGTTTGAATTCAAAAATTTCAAAATATTCGGGATATTTTGCTCGGTACGAGTGTTTCTCGAGGGGAAACGGTAAACGCGGTAACCACGTGAGATCACAAAATTTCGCTCGGTACCCAAAACGCCTGTCAGGGCATGTGACTCATGGTGGACACGGTCCGGGCCGGTCCGGTCCCGGTCCGAGCCGTCATTTGGACCGGCCGCCAGCGGTCCGGTGTGGACCGGACCGAGCTGTCCAACGAGCTGCTTTTCTGCAACCGGACCGTTTGGGGGTCAGCTCGGTCAAGCTCAAGAGGACCGAATGGACCGACCAATGATGTTGCGTGGCAGGCTGTTTTTTGCTGCGTTTAGGTCCTATTTAGCTGCAGATAGCTGCCGGCCGCACAAGAGAAAGAGAGGGAGAGGATTTACTGAATCTAGCTAACCATCTAGCTTGATGTTTAGGTCCTACGAGTGAAACTAGCTAACCATCTAACTGAATCTACTGACAAACTAGCTAACTGAACTACTGACCGTACTGACGAAACTGAATTTTGACGAAACTGACGAAGCTGACAGCGAGCCGCCGTCGTATGTGTGTCAGCATTAATCTTGATCATGTAGATGGCGGCTGGGCCTGCGGCTGTTGGTAGCGGCTGTTGGAGTCAGTTGGAGGCAGCCGCGTCGTGCGCGCGGCCGGAGCTGCATGGAGTTTGATCGTGGGTTAGTTAGTGCCCGGGTGTGATGCGTGCATGCTATGGTTAGTGGCTGTGTGATACCCCGGTAATGCGTGCGTGCGTGTAGTGTGTGTGTGCACAAGTCTGGGTATAAAAGCCCTCTGTGTATTGATGTAAACCTGAGCGCAGGTGTGTGCGTCAAGGTGTTGTAGCGGTGTAGCCTGGGGTGAACGAGTTCGTGCTCGTGGAATACAACGCCGTTCGTGCGGCGGGCGGAGTATGTGCTCCGGGAAACACCTGTGTCCAGCATCCTTCTTCCTCCGTCATCTTCTTCTTCGTTGTCTCATAGAGAGAACGAGCGGGAGGTGCAGCGAGAGAGAGGAAGACAGAGGCGGCGCCAACAATTGGTATCATGAGCTTGGTGTCTTGCGTGCTTGCCGTGCCGGAGGCGTGGCAGCGATGGCGGCGCTCACCGGCGGCTGCGCGATGGAGCTCCGGGCCGAGTGTCGGCCTATGGAGGTGGGCGGCGATGTGGCTGCCATGGCGCGTGGTGGAGGCGGCGGGCGGTGACGTCGTACGTGCGGCGACCGCGGAGGCCGCCCAGGCGCTGCGTGGTGGCTCGGCGGCACAGCACGGCGTGGCGGCATGGAGGCACTGCATGGCGGCATGGAGTCCATAGCGGTGCAGGGCAATAAGGCGTGGCGGCGAGCCGGGCGCGACCGGACCTGGTTGCGCAGATCGCGTACGCACGCGGCGGGAGCGCGGGCCGGGAGCGCGGGGAGGTGGGGAGTGCACACGAAGGGAACGGCGATCGCGGAGACGAGGAGGTCGCGAAGGACCTTCGTGGTGGCACAGAGGTCGCAGCGGCTCGGCGCGACAACCATGGAGGCTCGTGGCACGGAGCCACGGCGCTCGTGTCAGATGCGTCAGGCGCGTGTATGGGCGCGCGCCGGGTGTGTTAGGCGCGGCGGGACCGTGGTGTAGGGTGGCCGTTGACGAGCGGGGGTGTGCGCGTTGAGCTGGTCCATCGCGGGCTCGCCGCGCCCAAACGTGTGCGTGCATGTTGGAGGGGGCGCGGGCAGAGCGGGCGGGACTGGCGCTCGACGTGGGCTGGGATGTGGGTGCGTGCCCGGCGCGTCCCTGGGTATAAAACCCCCGTGTATGTTGTAATGGCAGTGCCTGGAGTCGAGTTCAAGCTCGAGGTAATCAAGGCCGTTGGTGCGCTAGGAAGAGAAGGTGCGGCGTGTGTCGCCGAAGATGAAGAAGGGCGTTCTCCGTGGCGGTCGACGATGATCTATGTCAAGATTATGGGGGGAAATTGTCAGCATTAATCTTGATCATGTAGATGGCGGCTGGGCGCTGCGGCTGTTGGTAGCGGCCATTGGAGTCAGTTGGAGGCAGCCACGTCGTGCGCGCGGCCGGAGCTGCATGGAGTTTGATCGTGGGTTAGTTAGTGCCCGGGTGTGATGCGTGCATGCAATGGTTAGTGGCTGTGTGGTAGCCGGGTAATGTGTGCGTGCGTGTAGTGTGTGTGTGTGCACAAGTCTGGGTATAAAAGCCATCCGTGTATTGATGTAAACCTGAGCGCGGGTGTGTGTGTCAAGGTGTTGTAGCGATGTAGCCTGGGGTGAACGAGTTCGTGCTTGTGGAATACAATGCCGTTCGTGCAGCGGGCGGAGTACGTGCTCCGGGAAACACCTGTGTCCAGCATCCTTCTTCCTTCTTCATCTTCTTTTTCGTTGTGTCAGAGAGAGAACGAGCGGGAGGTGCAGCGAGAGAGAGGAAGACAGAGGCGGCGCCAACAATGTGAACACGCTCATCGCCCTCTAGGTCCTGCAAGACAACAACGGTAGCAATTGAAGGCGGCAGCGTTGGCTCGCCGACGGAGAAATCATGGGCTTGTGTGCCGAGTTCGTCGGTGCATGAAGTGAACACAGTGGCCTCAGAGCTGCAGTACATCATGGCGAACCTGGTGAAGCGCCCACACATGCAAGAGGCCGTCCAGTTCATCCTGGTGGCGCCGGTGAGGCGTTCGCCTACCTGGGCTAGCAGGTGGCCAGTGTGCGAGCTGCGCTCAAACGACAGCCATGGCCATGGTCGAGAACTCCAGATTGGCGGCGGTGCAAGCACGGCAGCGATGGCGAGTGGCAGCAAGAGGCTATGGTGCATGGGGAGGAGAGGAAGGAAGAATAGGGGAAGCTCGGGGACATGATGGTTCACCCGGGGACTGCCGGTGGCCGCGACGACGAGGAGCGGCGGCGGCGGTAACTACGTTTTCTCGGTCCGCTCGGTCGGCTCGGTTAAAACCCGGACCGGACCGAAACTTTGCCGGGCCTGATTCTTGAGCTTGGACCGACTGATTTTTTGAGTGGGCTAGGCCCGAGCTGGCCAGAACCGAGCGGGCCACGAGCCGGTCCGAAAGACCGCTCCTGTCGTCCACCCTGACATGTGACGATCCTAGCTCTTGTTGTTGCATATGTTTCCATTTGTGTAAAGAAATGATCTTAGAATTAGTTCATATACTCGGAGTACCTTGTTTCTGTTGTGGTTTTAGACCATAAACCCAACATTTTTAAAGATTTTAGATCTTCTACTTTATATTCATATATATAGGAGGTTTCCGTATATAAATCAATGACATGAGCTTGTTGTTCAAAACAAACTATTGAGAGGGCCTGAAGTGTGGCTTACCGATGTCACCACCACATTGGGAGTCCTCGTCGCATGATGTCCTTTTGTAGGAGAGCCGTATAACTGTAGACTTCCTCTTCGTCGGGCTGACGCAGGTGAGTTGTTGCACCTTTTCATTGAAACTGATGGAATGTAGAAGCTTGCGTATGCGAGATGGGGTGCTAGGATCCTTGTTGTTCTTGTCCTCTACATCATTTTTGTCCTTGGAACTTGCCACACACTTGCTGGCACATATCGCCATGCTTTGGCTCCTATGTGCAGGATCATCACCACCTTTAAATGTGAGATCACATGTCAGAATGCAGTCTTTGTGCTAGTGTTTTCAACCTTCCTTTTAGGCACTTGCATACGTACCGTCGTCTCTTTTCAGATATTGTTCAATTGACAATGTCATGGGGACACCCCGCCATAATTCACCGATGCGAGAGAGAGCATCAGCAAAATGTGATGCCTTGTCTCGCTTCTTCTGCTCCTCATCTTCTTCATCGTCGGAAAAATCTGCAGTATGGGATAGACATGGACCAGGGAAAACAATCAATGAACACTAGAAAAAAGACATGTAGAATTTCAAGGGCGGAAATACCTCCATCTATGCTCTTGAATTCTTCCTCATCAGAATCGTCCTCAAGGATGCTAACAGAGTCGAACCAGGCATCTTCTTTGCAGCAACCATTTGAATCTCGCTCGCTGTGGTGCCACTCCATCTGGGTGAGGTGGAACGTCTTGGAATGATCCGACTTGCATGCTGACTCGACGTGGACTATCTCGCTCACTGAGAAGTCGGTGGTGCGCCCTCTTGCATCCACAATTCGTGGCTTGGGCCCGTCCGGCATCACTGGCCGGGGATTGCCGCGCCCTTTTCTAGCCCTCCTTGTTGTGTAGTACCTCTCCGTCCGACGATGCTCAAGAGCTGACTTAGAAGCACATGAACCCATTGTGCTATTTTCTTTACTTCTAGTCCTCTAAGCTTCAATCTACGATACTACCTTCGTTCGTGGTAACTAATTGGTTGGCCTTCAATCAATTAGTATACGTACGCAGTACAAACATGAAATGTAGTAGACCTGATCTGTAAGCACAAGAACACATACATAAGGGTGGCTGGAGCCTAAGGCTAGCCTGGAATACAATTCGTGATGAAGAATGACATGTTTGGGGAGCATGTGCATGTGTGGCATCATACTACATTAAAGGCTCGTACAGTACATTATTTTTTCATTGTTGGAATGAGATCGATAAACTTCTTTCTTTCTTTTTGGTAGTTTGTGAGGCCACTTTCAATTCAATAAAAGCTTCTTGTTCGGTGAGAAACAAATAATTTTTGCAGGACAATAAACTAGGTAATCTTTGATTGAAGAACAATAATGATGAGCACATATGTCTCGTATTGTTGGAAGGGGAATGCTATTAAATAAGCATATATAACACAAAGGCATGGATCTAGTGTTCTATCGCAGGGTTGGAGGCACAATTGTGTTTGTCGAGGAATTTGCAAGGTCAAAGACAAGGAAATCTCTGAGAACCATCTACTTGACATCCAATAATGAGGTAGGAAAAATTGGCAGGTGAACATGTGAATTATAATTTGGAAAACCAATAAAGGAATGATGGAATTTTTCTGTGCATAAACAAGCGACTCCTACACTGGGAGATATCTATTATAGAGAACATTCATTTGTTGTGTTGGTAAAGATGTTTTTTTTTGAAGGGTGTAATAAAAAATAGTTTTCTAACTGAATTATAACAAAAAAGTAGTCTAGAAACATTGAAAGAAGTCATGTGGAAGATTTGATATGAAATTTCTAGAGTAGTTGCAAGCCCGGTTATTATTTAATCTTTATATGCACATGCACACCCTATACGAATATATGCATCAATAAGCATGTGCATTCATAAATATTTTTTTGTGCTTTCCGTATCTCAATATACATGAGTACAAATTTACTAGGAAAACTGTGCGTCCAAATCTGAAGTGTATAGAGGAGTGAGAAAGAGAAAGGGATGAAGTACCTCTCAAATTAATTTTGGAAGAGTTGGAACAAGGGGTAGTAACGAAAATGTACATGCATGTATGTAAGTATACTACCGCTCCAGGATCACATGAAGGTCAAAAAAATGTGGGCGACGCCGTGGGGGTTCCCGGTGCCACTCCCTTGTGTGAGCACGATGGACGTCAAACCGCCGGCAGGCCTGACGAAGGACGCAGGGAGGGAATCCAATTGGATGAAGAAGCTTAGTAGCAACAACAATACCATCTATTAATTAGCATTATCTATATATAGCATGTTTCCATGTTTGGTTCTTGTGTCCATTCAAGCAAGCACACATGCATGCGGGAGGGCATCAGGAAAAAATAGGTACGTCAGTAAACGAGGCATGATGAGCCCTACATTTTTAGGTGTGAGGCAAGAAGCGCGTGATTTTATAGAATAAGCCTCTGACTAATAGCCAGCAAGGTTAGCACCTTACAATGATGCAAAAGGAAGGAACTGAGCCGGGGATTTCAGTTATATGGTGAAAAAACATGAGCATATAGTTAGAAGAATAATTAAGTTCATTGGTGATAAGCATAAACATAGATATACAATTGGTTTAAATCATGCATCTATTGTCTTATCCTTCAAATCCCTCCCACCTTTCTACAATGTGTGTGTGTGTCTATATATATATATATATATATATATATATATATATATATATATATATATATATATATATATATAGTGTTACTATTCATAACCCAGGCTGCAGAATAAGTTATTCTTTATCCGAGGTAATCTTACGATTATTTCATAATTAAATTACATTTCGAATTATATAGGGTGGGTCTATTCTCATAACACCCCTTAAGACCTTATTCTCATAACACCCCCCCCCCCCCCTTAACACAGGTTTCTAGCACGGCAGCGCCCCGAGGACAGCAACCCCCTCCCCACCCCGCCTTCTAGCGCGGCGGCGCCCGCAGACGACGGCCCCCTCCCCACCCCGCCTTCTAGCGCGGCAGCGCCCCCGCGGCCGGCGGCGACCCCCTCCCCTCCCCGCCTTCTTGCGCAGAGCGCCGGCGTACAGCGGCCCAGGAGGATGCAGATCGAATCACGCGACCCTTCTCCGGGGGCAGCGCCTAATCAGTGCCGCCGCCCCTCTCGTCCGCCCAATCGCCCCCAAATAGCCGCCGCTCCTCTCCTCCACGAAATCAGCGTGGACAGCGCCGGCGGCACGCTTCTGGGCTCCTACTACCGCGATATGACTGGTGCGCCGCCTCCTCAAGCACCGCCAGCGGCAGCACCAGCGCGGATCGGAGCGTCTCGCATGGGGGATCTGCCGCCGTTCACCAAGCTGAAGCATCCAGCCTCGGTAATGCATGGCAGGGGGAAGAGAACTGCAAGGATGCCTTCTCCGGCAACCTCGCAGTCGTCGTGGATGCGAACTGCAATGGTCATTTCGCCCATCCAGCCTTCTCCCGCGACAATAGCAGGCCGAGATGCATCTGCAGAAGGAGAGAACTGCTCTCAAGAGGAAATTCACGCTTGCAGATAATGTAAGAAATTCACATACCCAACCCCCCCACCTCCAGTTTAGTATAGTGCAGTTGCTTTCTAGTGTTTGATGAGAAATTCAAATTGCAGTGCCCTTTTTATTACCATGCAGTGCCCTCTTGCGTCAACTGCAGTGCCATGTATCTCCCAGTAAAAAACAGAAAGATACTTCGAAAATGAAACTGCGCTATGGCTGAACAATACAGTCCACCATGGCTTACATATGTTGAGCTCTATGGCTTAAAACTGAAGTGCATTGTTTCTTCATGTTAACTCCCAGTGCCCCTGCTATAGAATGAAAAATTGAAGTGCAATTTCTCCAGTTGCATATATAATGATATATAGTACGAAAATGCAATTCATTTCACTGTTAGCGTGCATAACGCTTTGGCTTAATACTGTGCAGGAAATTACTATGCCTCCAAACCAGAAGATACCTCGATTGATTCACAACACAAAGCCCCTGAACTGCGTTGGAAGAGAAGAGTGGGAGATGGCTGGATGGATAACACCTGAAATACCTAGGGATTTCTTTAACACAACAAACAGAACTGCGTACTCGGTGGAGGAAGATGTAGAGGATAAAGATGAAAACAGTGAACCAAAGATCACTCGAGATGGAGAAGGCAGTGAAGCAAAAAGCGCGCAAGATGAGGAG
Organism: Triticum urartu; assembly: GCF_003073215.2. Lineage (NCBI taxonomy): Eukaryota > Viridiplantae > Streptophyta > Magnoliopsida > Poales > Poaceae > Triticum > Triticum urartu. The sequence goes on from NC_053025.1 coordinate 270,398,985, forward strand.
GACGACGACGATCTGGTCTTCATAGGGGAGCATGCGTAGAAAGATGATGAGGAGGATGATGATGAAGAGCAAATCATAACAGTTATGCAGCCAAGGTACACGCGTGTCTTTGAAACATTTGGCAAGCAGATCAGAACGGATGATATAGCACCTCCACAAGCCAATGTTGAAACCCAGCAAGTTTGGCAAGTTCATGAGCAAAATCAAGGAGAGCCACAAGCAACCAAAAAAGTAAAGTTCTCAACACTTCTGCCTCCTCACGATCCTAAATTACACATATCTGTTGTCACTCCTCCATGCCCAATAAACATCGGTGAGCTGCAAACACCGTTACAGAAAAAACAGTACATGCATGTAAGCTTCCTTGCCTAACTACTGCAGTTCACTTACGCATTCTTTCAACTTGTGCATTCTCATTAACAAAAAAAACATTCCATATTGTGGTGCAGAATGAGAACATGATCCAAGAACTTGTGCCTGTGAAAGGTATGCAATTCACATCATACGCTGCGGCGCAAAACTTCTACAACACGTATGCGAGGCATGCAGGCTTCGGCACACGCAAAAATGGCGGATACAAAACAAACAAATACATAGCGTGCTCAAGGGAAGGCAAAAGCAAGGAAACTGTCACAGATTATGACAGAAAGCGAGAGAAAACAACAAAGAGGACTGGCTGCAAGGCGAGAATCAGAGTGAAAAAAATCAAGGATGTGTTTGTGATAGCAGAGATTGAGCTCAATCACAACCACAGGATGATTGAGAGCCCGGCTATGCTTCTGCACATGCACTCACATAAGACGGATGATGTGTTACTTGATAAACTGGTGAAGGACATGCAGAGCGACAACCTGACGCACACGCAGATGATGTCAACCCTGTCAAGAATGTCAGGAGGGCTGCACTTTATGGGGCGCACTAGCCGTGACTGGGTGAACAAGTATGTTCACTAAACAAAAAACGATATCTCGTCTATTTCATGCAGTTCGCTTGTGCATTTCTTTATGCCTTTAATGCTGCAAGTATATTATTATTTCGATCTGCAGGAAACACCAATTCGCGAGGGAGGAAACAGAAGACGATGTGAAGAAACTCCTGGCTTTCTTTGAGAAAATGCAGCAAATAAACCCGGAGTTCTTCTATGATTACGACAAAGATGTCGATAACCGTGTGCGAAACATCTTCTGGGCGAACGCGAGCTGCCGGGGATCCTACGAAGATTTTGGAGATTGTGTCACATTTGACACGACCTACAAGACCAACAAGTTCCACATGCCTCTGGCCGTCTTCGTTGGAGTCAACCACCACCTCCAAAGTACAATATTCGCTGTGGCTCTCATCAGAGACGAAACAATACCGACTTTCGAGTGGGTGTTCCGGACGTTCTTGCGTTGCATGAACAACAAGCGGCCAATCTGCATACTTACAGGTATGCTAAAGAATGGGTTTAAATAACACTGCAGTTCACTGCCAAGTTTTGTAGTCCATTTCTTCCATCCAACGAAAAATCAGCAAAAGCAGAAAAAGATATGCAGTTTTCTCAATAACTCAGTGCTTGGTTTTTCAAAAACATGCAGATTAATGCCCCTCCATGGATGTCGCGATAAAAAGTACACTAATAGGCATGCTGCACAAGTTATGCCGTTGGCATATACTGAAAAAAATACAAGGATCGCCTGTCCTTGCTGTACAAAGCATATGAGACATTCAAAGATGAGCTGACCTCAGTTCTCAACCACCCGCTAATGCCATCAGAGTTTGATCGCGCTTGGCATGAGCCCATGGAGAAGTATAACCTACAAAATGATGAAATTATGAAGGCGCTCTGGACAGACCAAAAAGAATGGATATCAGCTTACTACAAGGAGGTGTTCTGTGCACGGATGACGTCGACACAGAGAAGTGAAAGCATGAACCGGATCTTGAAGAGGAACTTTGTCAAGGAAAGACATGACCTACACATCTTTGCATCGCAGGTGGACAGGTGCATCCAGACAAGGAAGGGCGTCGAGCACGTGGAGATCATAGCTAACGAGGTATATAACCAGAGCAAAGTTTTTAAGCTGGATGAGCAATTAATAAACACTACTCACTTCCTTGATTTTTTCTGTGAAAAACAACTACTTAACTGGTTTTCTTTGTTTCATAGACGAAAATAAAGACTACTACTCAGTTTGGTTTCGAGGTTCAGCTCTCCAAGATTTACACCAGGGCGGTCTTTGCTGACTTCAAGCAAACACACTACCGCAGCACTGCATTCAGATCAGAGCAGTCCCCTGACAACCCAACGAAATATTTGGTGCGCCACTACAACCAGTCTGATGATTTTGATTGGGCAAGACACGAGTTCCAGGTAGTTGCTGATGTGACGAACGGTATCTACGAATGCGAATGCAAGCTGTGGACACACACAGGTCAGTGAGAGAAGAAACAAAAATAAGCACACAAAAAACATAATGAAGTTCACTTATTGCTAGTAGCAAGAGATGAAAACAAAAAAAAACCTTAGTGAAGTTCACTAGAAGAGAAAAACCAGGACGTATTTATAATGCAGTTCACAAACCAAAATTGAATGTTGCATATTTATGTGAAGTTTGCTGACACAAACAACCGAAAAAATTCTTTGTTGCAGGCCTGTTCTGCGTGCACATCATTTGCATGTTCGATCAGCTGCGGGTGGACAAGATACCTGAAGAGTACATACTGAAGAGATACACACGGAACGCGCGCCAAAATGCAACTTTTGACCGCAGAGACTATGAGCAAACTGCTCTAGATGGGAGTTTGATGTTCTGCCGTAGGAGACTACTTGCAGAAACAGTGATGGACCTGGCAAACAGGGGTGTCAAATCGGATAGAGGGTACAACAGAGCTTTAGCTGGGATGAGAGCACTCATTCAAGAAGTCGACGTACTAAACGAAGAAGAAGAAGCAGAGAACATCAGGGATGCGCTGAGTGAAGAACAAGGAGAGGAGCGCGAACATGCCGCTGATGGTGCAGCTCATAATATGGATGACACAATTCTTCCCCCACCTGTTTTAAACACAAAAGGGAGAAAGAAAGAGAGCAAATCAGCCAAATAAAAAAGCTGCAGCAAATGAAAAAGGTCCTGAAAAAAATAGCAGGCTTGAGCCAGAACTGGACAGCGAAGGAAGACCACTAGGGGTAAAGATGTGAAAATCATGCAATAAGATTGCGGGACACAACTCAAGAACATGTAAGGAGAGGCTAAAAAAATCCAGGCTGAAAATGCCGCCACAGATCACCAATCTGACCAACAAGATGATATGACAAAGAGAAGACTATGTAGCGTCTGCAACAAGAGAGAGAAGCATAACACGAGAACTTGTCCAAATAGAACCGAAGAAAAAGATGAAGAAGATGACGAAGAAGATACTGACAAAGAAGAGAACGAGGAAGAGAGCGAAGCTAATGTAACTGAAGAGGAAGATGAGGAAGCAGAAGAGGAAGATGAGGAGGAAGAAGAAGAAGATGAAGACATCGAAGAACCATCATCAAAATCGAGGGGGAGAGGAAGAATGCAGAATCCAGTGCGTAGGCAAGCATCACAGTCACACGGTCGCGTTACGAGAGGTAATGCGAACAACAAGAACAAAACAGAAGCAGCAACCACCATTGAAACAAATGTAGTGCAGAATTTGACAAGAAGAGGACATAGCTCAACACATATACAATTTTACCTTTTAAATATATTAACTTCATCCTTTTATATATCGTATCGTATTGTGTTCAGTGGATTTCAAAAAAAAGAATTCAACATGTAATATTGAAGTTCAAAATGAATAGATATAACATAAAACAGATATACTTTGTGATCAATGTGCTGCGGGGGTATGCTTGATATAATGCAGTTCTCTTCTATATGAAAGAAATAAGATGAGAATGTCATTCTCAGAATGCAGTTCTCTTCTATATGAAAACCCTGAGATCAGAATGTCATTTTGAGAATGCAGTTCTCTTCGTCGTATAGAATCTGAGATGACAAAAACAATATAGAATGCATTTAGAAGAAAAATCTATAGAGTGAGACTAGGCTTCACGTACAGTGCAGTGCAGTGTGGTGCGTTTAAAGCTTACAATGCAGTCCACTTCTAGTATACAGTGCAATGGGCTTAGTGCAAAAATGTAAAAATTGAGCTCTCACTTAGCAGACACAGTTGATTTTTTGTCTTCTAATACAATTTTTCCAAAATTTTGAACCCCGACGACAAACACGTTGAATTCCTCTTTGCTGTCCCATGTGATAAGGTGAGATGCAGTGCGGATACGTATATTTAAAAAAACTTGGCTGCTACTCATATGAGTGAATGCAGTGCGCTACGAACATGTTACAATTCACAGGAGGAATTGGCTGAAAGCTCCATTATGTACATATTTGACATTGTCACTGTCTGCCACAAAAGAAAAACAAAAAACTAACTAGACCGGAATATACAAAAGCACACAGCAAGGTGTAAAAAGTTTTGCAGATCAAGAACTACACACAGCGACCTAGATACTGTTTACAGAATGTTTTGGAGCACACACAAAAAGACATCAACACACATAAAAGATCTGCTATCATTCTATGCCTCATCCTGCTCCTGTGAATCCAGTTTTGGAGGAAGGCCAAGAGAAATGCAGAGATTTCTTAGATCCTCCGGGAACTCGGTGACTACGACCATGTTATTAGGGTGGAACAGGATCTGGAACAAGAACTCAGCCTTCCATTCCTCAACAGCAGCTTCCTGCGATGAAGCAAAAAAACAAAATACAAGATCATCTACAAAAAGAACTAACAAAAAAAATCAAAGAATGAGGGATTATTATTGGGTTAAAAAAAGATACTTACATTACGCTTTGTGAATTTCACAACAAAGCTTTTTTCATCGTAAAACTGAGCCATCTTCAGAACAAAGAAGCCGCACTCGTTGGGGCCCTGTTCAGGGGCGCCCAAAAAGCTAGCTTTCTTTGAAACATCAACCCAGTCTACCACCTCCTTTCTCTTGTACTCATTTTCTCCGTAAACCTTCTTCAACAATGCAGTCATCCTGATCATCTGGTGAAATAAAAAAAACGAAAAATACACATCACAAAACTGTTGTTCGACATGCGCACAGATGAAAAGAAGAAGAAGGTGAAAAATGAAAAATTTTACCATTTCAGTGCGGTCGCTGTGGTATTCAGACTTATGGCACCTCGTTGTTTGATCAAATGGTCCGCTGTACCTCCTAGTGTCATGAATATCAAGGGTCTCGCGGTGCCTATTCATCGTGTATAGCGAGTAATGCTGGTCTTTCAATCGTGGTAATAGAATCTGATTTTGTTTCATCAAAATTGTTATGGGTTTGATGAGTGAAAAAGGATTACTGGAAAAAATGGGAGAGAAAATAAGTACATAAGGCTGAACCAGCAAATCTGATAACTTACTAATTTGCAATCAAGAAGATTCTCATCATCACGAACAAAAACTTTGAACTGCTTTACTGCATCGTCAACATTAAACTTGCTGTGGACAAATGGCAACACAACGTTTCCATCTTTATCTCTATCCGCGTGATCATTCATTTGAAGCACATACTGCGAGTGGGTAATTCACAAAAGAACGTTAATGTAGTTCCCCCTCAAAGTTCACTCTGGCGCTTAATGAATAACAGATCACACTTCTCTAACAGTATGCAGTTCACACTTCTCCAATTTGTTTCATTTAAGATACATGGGTTAACACAATAATGTATGCAGTTCAGTACATTGCTAAAACAAATTATTAGACACTATTAACTACAGTTCACTCCAGCAGAAAAAAGAAAAAAGGGAAAAAGAGAAATACCGTGATAAACAAAGGGGACAGAAGAACGTGTTCGCCAGATCGATAAACCACATTTATATGCTCGTCATTCTTCCAGTACCTAATGATATGATCCATCAATTCCGAGTTCATGAAACTAGCTTTGGTGAAAGTTAAGAACATGTAGTCCACATTCACAGTGTAGACTTCGACAGGATTCCTGTGCATGAAAAGCGCGGACCTGCACAAAACAAACGGCGAGGGTGGGGGGATTAGGAACACAAAGGAAAAACACACAAACATTACACATATTAAAAACCAAAGCGAAAAAACTAACGAAAAAAGAACTGACTCGCTGTATTTCTGCCTGACTGGTGTGCTCATGATGAGTTGCAAGACTTTCCTCATCTCCGCAAGATAGCTGAAACTCGCAGGCTTCAACTTCTGTACCGGAGATCTAAACTTTGATGGCTTCTGCACATGCCTCTTATTTGACAGAACTAGTGCCTCACTATCGGTTGGGCGATCCACAGCTGCGCTCCTGGTCCTCCTACGCACTGGTGGTGGCCTCTCAAAATCATCATCAGTATCTTCAGCATTTGGAGGGCTGACTGCTTTCTTCCCATGCTTGACCTTGACAGGAGATTTCTCAAGATCTTTTTCATTCGAAGGGCCGGCACCACTCCTCAACTTCTTACACACCGGTTCTTTTCCAAGCTTAACAGGGGGTTCATCAAGGAGAAAATTCTGAATTGTTGGAGTGTGAACCTGAGTTTCAAACAAGGAAATACCACCTTGGTGTGCGCCTTCGTCAAAGCCTGCACAAAAAAATGGATAATGAGCAAAATGAAAAGAATCATCAAGTTCACTAACGAAAGTCATTTTAACATGCAAATGGAGTTCTACTAAAAGCTTAACAAAAGTAGTGGGCTTCCCCTTTCTGTATCAATGAAGTTCACTTAATAAAAGGGTGTGTGACTGAAAAAATGTAATAACCTTCTTTAAAAATTAAAAGTGATGTCAGGTCCAGACAGCAATGCGACGAGTCATCAGCCAACTATAGAGCATCGCCTTCCCCATGTAGCCAATGTGCTCCTTCCCAAACTTGGCAATCGTTTCACCATCCCAGGTCTGCATGAATTGGAACATGTAAAATTCACAATCATGCCTGCAAGAAAACCAAGATAAACACATTACTAATGCAGTTCACTCAATAATGAAGTGCTACTGATGTTAGTAAAACAATGCAGCTCCCTACACACAAAACCGAGGGAGAACAACTAATAACACATTAGTAATGCAGTTCGCTCAAGGGAAAGGTGCTTCTAATTTAGTAAAAACAATGCAGCTCACTTACACAAAAAAACTGAATGAGGAAAAAGAAAGGAGAACAAGTACAAACCCGTTTCCCTGTTGCAGGACATTAACATGAGTCGGCACGAAGATGTCAAGGGTGGGAGGGTTCAACGGCTCATCGCAGCTTGCGCTGGCATCTTTCCAAACTTTTTTGATGTTCCTGACCATTTTCCTGAAGACAAGATTTGCAGGAGTGTTGTCGGCGCCGTTGTATGAGTCGAGAAACTCAAAACGCTTCTCTCGCAGGTTCAAAGTAACCAAGCATTAGTGGCCTATCGCGTCCTTCATTGTTGCGGGAGGAGGATCAAATGTTGCAAACATAATCTGAATTAAAAAAGAATAAAACAAACCAGATGAGAAAATAGAAAAACAGAAAAATTATTTCAAGATGACAAAAATGGTCAAAATGCGTTACCAAGTTTTTCTTGTCCACAAGTTCCTCTGCGCTTGAAGAAAACATCTTTTTCAAAGCCCTATTTGTGGCACCGCCGTTCCAAATGGAATTCTGCCAAAAAGATAAAACCAGAGAGTTAATGAAAATGCTTATAGCACAATAAACTTGGATGAGGGATAAATATAAATTAATGAAAATGCTTACACATAGGTTGTACGGGACAATCATCGTTTGAGATCCTTTGAACCTCTCAGCTAACATAGAGACGCCAATATTTGTGAGGCGCGTGCTCAGCGTTCCATACGACCAAAAAGACTCGCCAACCTGACCGATAGTAATATCACGAAACTCGTCCTTGAATGCAACTAGATGCCTTCAGACAAGATGGGTGTCCATGAAAAAATAACATATTAAATAACCGGGGTATAAGATAAAAAATGTCATACTTCTTCTTATTATCCCTCCTAGCCCTCGTAACAGCGTCATATAACTCATTGTATCTTCTCAGAAGAGCTGGATCAATGCTCGAAGGAGTAACAACAGGTAATTCCTCATCTGCATACAGAGTGGGAACGATATCAAAGAATAAAACAACACGATCCATTCGCCCGGGAAAGAACAAAAATAATGTAGTTCGCTTACCTTCTGTTTCAGAATACACTTCCTGCGGCTGCTCAGATCCATCTTCACTGAGCCTCAAGTGATCCAGCCCGGTAATATCATCGTCAAGCGACGCTTGATTGCTCATGTCCTGAGAGAGTCTTGGCTGTTCCTCTTCAAAACCAATCGAAACTGTCTCAGCTGGAACTTTGGTTGTCTCGGCTGGGAAAGCCAGATTGCCATCAGATTGCTCAGGGGCGCGAGGGGCGACACAAAATTTCTCAGGCACCTCATCGCCATGCAACAAAACAGTAGGCCAAACAACACCATCAATGCCAGCGGATGTCCCCGCAGCATCAAATCCAACTCTAGGAGATCCTTCTCTCTCTTCTGCCATTTCAACTGTAGAACGAGGAGCTCCTTCTCTCTCTTCATGCTTATCACCATCCATAATATCCTCCCTTCCTTCTGTCTCTTGTGCCTTATCAGCATCAATAGAACACTCCCCTCCTTCTCTACCTTCTACCTTATCAACCTCCACATTAGGCTCCTCTCCTTCTCTCCCTTCTACATTATCATCCTCCATGGTGCGCTCCGCTTGGATTTCAACATTTAATCCGCAGTTCTGATGAGTTAAAAATAAAACACATTACACAAAGAGAGAATGCAGTTCACTAAGAAAACGGACCATGAGGCTCGCATGAAAAATAAAAATAAAACACAAAATGCAAATTCTCTATACTCACCAGAGAAGCATCGCCTTCCATCTCTTTAGACTTGTCAGCCTCGTCGTCCTTGTCAGCGTCACCCTCTGCCTCCTTCCCATGTATTTCGACGTTTGATTCGCCGTCCTAAAAAACAAAAACATAAATAAAACTATTATACAAAATGCAGTTCTATAACAAAGCCAACACCAGATCATGCAGTTCACTGCTAAATGCTGCTTCTTCTCTAAACAACAACTACAGTGCACTACCACTACTGGTGCACACTACAAAAAAGTTAAAACTGTAGTTCGCTGCCACTGCTGGTGCAACTATGATTCTTTGTTTTGGACACTACAAAAAATTAAACAATGAAGTCCACTATAAAAAATAGGAAGAAATCAAACCTTGTCGATGACGCCTTCGTCAAGAGGATTGTCTTTGGCAGCTTCATCAACAGGGGACAATGTCCTATCAAACAAAAAAATCAGAATCAACACCGTAGTGGTCGTGGTGGTCATCATCACGGCAAGCGTTAGCATTAGAAGATTCTCCTCCACACTGCGAAAAGAACAAAAGGATGCGAAAACAAATAGTCAATGCCACAATACACAGAAAAGTCAATAACAAAATGGGTAAAAAAAAACTGTTCACATATGAAAAAAAGACGTACATCCACAGTTGCGCGGTCAGACAAAGAAGGCCGGACAACATGTTCATGCCTGTTCATTTCCTTCACAATTGCCTCAGCTTCCTACTCATACCTAGCACACTTGTCATCCTGAGACTGCTTAAACTGAACGAATGAAGACCTGATATTCGTAACTGTCTGTTTAAGGAATTCAAGCTGCCCACGGTCAAAGTTATGAGCGGCCTCGATTTCTGCTTCAGAAGGGCCTTTGCCTTCAGGAAACAATCCAGCAATATTCCTCATCCTAGAACCGGATGTTGGGAAATCAGAAGTTAAATTGATGACCCTGTCGAGAAGCTCATCGACCTGAACAAATTTATTGCCGTCAGCAGAAGCCTCGCCATAAAAACCTCCAGCAGCCGCCCTAGCAAAACCATGAAACCATCAAATTGGAGAACCCCTAGCAAGAGGCTCACAAAACCTTGCATGCAGTTCAGTAGCTGGAGTCCGCTTGTACACAATGTCCCCTTCCGCCTTCCACTGAACAAATTAACAAAAAAAGATGCAGTTCACAAGTAAGTACATAAGAGGTTCACATTTAGCATGGCAAAAAAAAGGAATAAAACAAACACAAAGGCTGGCTATGCACTGACCGGCAGCTTGCCAAACTTGTAAGTGTCCAGGTGTATCCTTCCCTTGACAATAATGTCGGCGTTGTGAATCTTCTTCAACTGCTCATGGGAAAGTATTGCAGCACGTGGCGTGCGTGTATGCATAACCGATGCAGTGCGAAGATTCAATGAATCGAGGTACATGAACAGGGGCACGATGGTGCAACCCTCAGTGCAGCTCTGCTTGCTCCCTTCAGAATTCCACCTTTACACAGTAGCCTGCAGCTCGTCGACAACAAGCTGACAAAAGTCCATGCTAGCCATAGATGCAAAATACAAGTTTTCAACCATAGCAGCTACCCTGGACAACCGAGTTGCAGGGCTGGGGCAAAGCAAGCTCTGGAAAACAATGAGAAAAAACCTTCACAGTCTTATTAATCTTCGCAGGGTCCGCAGCCAGCGTGCGAAGTAAAATAAGCAGGTCCTTCACATCTATGCTACGAGAACGGTTGAAACCAAGTTCATCCTTCAGATTAGCCAGCGAATCATCATGGCCGCTGTCAGCAGGCCTGGGAGCAGTGTGAGAACCCATAGGGAAAGAAAAAATGTGATGGACAGCCTCATGATTGATTTCCAGAACCTTGTTTGACCCGCAGTCCAATCTCATCATATCAGGGTCGATCTTTCCCATCAGCTTGCACATGAGAACACGAGAAACATTCTTCTTTACTTTTAGGTCGAAAACAATGCCAAAACCTGCTTGCCGCACCAAAGTTCTATGCGGCTCATCCAACAAGGCAACAGCTTTTCATACGTTTGGAATGGACAGCCGAACAGTCTTGTTAAAACGCTATTCATGCGCAACATCATCTTCAGACCTCTTCCTCTTGGTACTCTTAGCAATCTACAAAAAAGAATAAAAAATGTAGTTCACATCAGCAACTCATGCGAAACAACTTAAAAAATAGTAAAAATAAATAAATAGCGTATACCTTCCTAACATCAACATCCTCCTCATCAGAATCATTGTCCAGCGCTTCTCCAACTGCATTTTCCCGTGCCAGCTTAGATGGACGCTCAAAATCAACACCCGAGTAATCATCCACGCGTGTCCGCTTTCCTTGAATCCCATCCACATCAACCTCAGCATAATTAGGCCTGTTTGAGTAATCAACACACGGGCTCCGCCGTGGAGAACTTAAACCTTCCTCTGCAACAGTGTTGAGTTTTCTCTTCACAGGATTCTTTGCGGAGGCAAACTTAGCAGACTTCTTTGAATCTGCAATCCTCCTTCTTATCTCCTTACCCTCATCAAACTTTACTTGCTTCGCCTTATGAGCCTTCTCGAAAGTCTTATCGAGCGCAATCGCTTTCTGCCTTTTCTTCTCAACATCAACTGCAATCTGATCAGGGACCATCCAATCCTGTGTAACTGGTTCTGTGCCATCAACAGATTGCGACTGGGTTTCACTCAATTCAGGTAGAATGCTGCCCTGATCAGATGTCCCGCCACCGACAACATCGGCTCTGAAATAACGTGTAATCAAATAGTTAACACCACCACCCCCGGACCAACCAGGACATAAAACTGTAGGTAAGAAAAATATAAGAAAATATGTGTGCGAGAGGGAGACCTAAACTTAATGCAGCTCATATCAATTTGGCCACACAATGTACAAATTTAGTGCTCTCTTCAGCAGTTTATGTTTAACAATTAAAACATAACAGAAAACTTAATGCAGTTCATGTCACTTGAATATCAATTTGCCGCGTGTCTCAAATGGACCTTGGTAAAGGGATATATGATGCAGTGCACTAATTCATTCAGTAAGCAATTGACCACATATAAAATGAAGTGCGCTTTGATATACAAAACAAAACAAATTCATGCAGTTCTGTGAGAGGGAAAAACTAAACTTAATGCAGCTCATATCAATTTGGCAACCACATGTGGATAGACAAAAAAATACAAAGCAATGTACAAATGCAGTGCTCTCTTAGCAGTTTATGTTTAACAATTAAACATAACAAGAAACTTAATGTCATGCCAAAAAAATAAAAAAAAACTAACTTGAGGCTGTTCATATCAGTTTGCCACATGTCTGAAAATGGGCCTTGGTAAGGGAATCTATGATGCAGTGCACTATTTCGTTCAACAAGCAATTGACCGTGTATAAAAAATGCAGTGCACTTTGATGTATTACCAGATGGGGGAGCCATGCTGACTAGTGAGGCATCAATTGGGGAGGAAGAAGCTGTATTATCTAACGGAGATACAAACAAAAAGAAAAGTATCAGGCTAGAGCGGCATTATAATAGAACTACCAAAGCAGTTCGCTTACATTTCCCTCCAAATCTTGGACTTCTTCTAGTAGGAGAAGACATGTTGTATCTGCAAACAGAAAGGGATAACAATTAAACCCTAGACAGCAACCTAAAAATAGACAGAGAAAAAAACCCTAGATGCACATTGCTAAAATTTTGAAGGCCGAAAAACCACAACCAAAAGTTTCAATCCATAGGGCATTACGATTCGAGCATACAAAATGAAGTTAAGAAAAGCATGTTGGCTCCAAAAAAAACCATAGCACCCGATCGGGAACGCCCATGGCGATTTCCGGTGCCAAAATCGACGGAGCAGACGGGAAGATATGGGGCTCACCGTGAGATGCTGTGACAGCCGGAAGAGGAGGCTGCGGACGGAGACGGCGGAGGAGGCGCGCCTGCGGACGGCGGCGGTTGCGGGAGTCGTCGCTCTCTGCCACGAGAGGAAGGGATTTTCGTGTGGGAGAGAGGAATGAAGGGGACGGCGAGAAACAAAGAAGAAGAGAAGCTTAATGACTAAAAGACTGGGCCCATGAGTCAGCAGCACAAATTAAAATAACCACCTCTACGAGCACGGACCACAGGTCATAGACAAAAAGAAAAAAAACAGCTCGGTTAACACGATGCAGTTCGGTTGCAAACAACGAAGCGGTTCGCCTGCGAAGAAACAAACCTCACTTTAGAATGCTTGTTAAAACTGCCCGAAATATACGAGCCCACGATCGCTTGACAAAGCGAAGCGCCGCGCGAGCGCTCCTCTATCCGGCCGGTTGGAAAACGCGCGAAGCCCACGATCCCCACGAACACAAACACGATCGCCATGCCGGGTGGAGGACGAGATCGTGCGCTCGGCAGATGTTGCTACCGCTCCCCTTTAAATTCCGTGCTCCATCACCCTGATCATTCACAAAACACACAACATTGCACTTCCTCCTCCTGTTCCTCCTCTTTCCAGCCATGCTATTCACCAAGGTCTTCGAGGATGTCGAGGCGCACGGAAAGACTGTGCTCATGGTGGTCTACACCAACGACGTGGATGCCATGGCTGGGTACGTCGACAAGTACAAGGAAGTTCTCCGGGGGCGCTGCGAGAAGATCGTCGGCATGGACCTCGAGTATACCCCTGACAAGAGGGACGCCGCCGTATTTCAACTCTCCATCGACAAAAATCGCTCAGTGCTGCTTTTCCAAGTATGCGCTACAATGGGCAAGAGATGCATCGCCTTCGACAAGTTCCTCAGCGACCCAAAGTAAGTCATTCTTTCTACTGAGTAAAATATAGTTGCAGGCCGATGGGTCTCTCCTTGTCATTTGTATGCAGTTCTATTTGTCGTCTGTATGCAGTTCGCAAAAGAATAACTTGTGGTTCACTTCACTTAGGTATGAGTTCGCTGGTTTCTGCATCGACCAAGACAAGGAGAAGCTTTCACGCTGCAACCTGAACATCCCCAACTTCGCCAACATTCAGACGAACTGGAGGGTGCCTGAAGCAACGAAGACACTGGACTCACTTGGCGATGTATCTGCCATCATCATCGACGACTACTACGCAGACATAAAGAGAAAGATGACAGACCAAGAGCACCGCCAGTGGACTTGGGTTCTCACCAGGAGGCACATTGAGTATGCTGCCAAGGACGCCTACACTGCGTTCAAGATATGGAACCGCATCACCACAGTGCAGAATGGCCTCACCCGCTCTACAAAAGAGAAGACAAGGGAGCGCCCGAGGTCATCCTGGGGGATGGGGAGCAGGGGGGATCACCTTCCACCTCCACCTGGCCCGAGTAGATGTAACACCCCGGATGTAACTTTCCCTATTTGTACTCCAACTCTTGCCATTTCCGGCATGAAGTTACATTTATTTCTTGGGTTCGGGTCTTTGTCTCCGTGTGTTGTTTTCGTTTTCATGCATCTCATATCATGTCATCATGTGCATTGCATTTGCATACGTGTTCGTCTCATGCATTCGAGCATTTTCCCCGTTGTCCGTTTTGCATTCCGGCGCTTCGTTCTCCTCCAGTGGTCATTTCTAGCTTTCTTTCGTGTGTGGGGATTAAACATTTCCGGATTGGACCGAGACTTGTCATGCGGCCTCGGTTTACTACCGGTAGACCGCCTGTCAAGTTTCGTATCGTTTGGACTTCGTTTAATACTCCAACGGTTAACCGAGGGACCGAAAAGGCCTCGTGTGTGTTGCAGCCCAACACCCCTCAAATTTGGCCCTAAACCCACCAAACTCAGCTCCATGTCCTAGAGCATTCGATCACGATCGCGTGGCCGAAAACCGCACCTCAATTGGACTCTCCTAGCTCCACTTATGCCTATATATAACCCCTCCATTTTTCGGATCTCTCCCTCTTCCCGAACCCTAGTTCAAAAAAAAAACAGAAATCTCCGCCGACGGACGTGTCCGCCCCCGGCCGGACAACGTCCGCCGCGCCCCTCGCCTATCGCTAGCCGCCACGTGGCAGCGCCTGCTCACCGCCGCCGCCGGCCCGGGAGGCCCAGGAGGGGCCCCCGCGAGCCCGAGTGCACCGCGCCCCGCATCTCCTTCATCGCCGCCGCCTCTTCGGGCTCCGGTGGCCGGAGCCGCCGCCCGCCACCGTGGACCGCTCCACCGCCGTCAACTCTGGGAGCCGCGCCACCTCGCCCCGCGTCCCCGGTGGCCGAAGCCACCACCGCCGTCGGCCGCCCGACGTCCTCCGTCGGCCGAAGCAAGGTCCGGGCCGGATCCAGCCACCCCTCGCCGGCCTCGTCCCCCTCCTCCGTGGCAAGTCCCAAGTCCGGCGGCCTCAAGCTCCTGTTCCGGCGAACCTCGAACCGCGTGCAAATCTGGATCCAGATCTGAGATATTTTGGATCTTGGTTGACTTTCGTCCCTAACCCTAGTTTTTTATGCATACTTTGACCGATGCTATCTCCGCATCCGTAGCTCCGTTTTGGACGTATAATATATCAAAATGTTTGCCTCGACGAGTGCATAATTTCATTCCATTGCATCATTTTCATTTGAGTTCATCTTGATGCCCAAAATGCTGTTAGAAGGAGGCTTCGTGAGTTAATTGTCAGATCTGCTAGTTCATCTTAGACTTTTGTCATTTTTGCCATGATTAATGTGTGCATGCTATGCCTGTGAGTCCTTCATATGTTTTGTTAAGCATTTTGTCTTCTTTCTAGAGGTGCAACCCATGCATTTTTACGATGTGTGTGGTGACTTGTGCAAGCTTGCAAAGTGAGGCACCCGGTAGATCTGTTTTCAGAGACTTAGTTGTTTTCACTAAGTCTGGGATTATTTAGTTCATGATGCCATATGTTCAGCTTGTTTCCTAGTGATCCGTGCCTCTTTTGAATATGATAAGTAAAGGAGTTTTGTTAATCATGTTATTCTCTATGCATCCATGTATTTGTTTGCAATTATGGAGCACCCTAGCTTGAGTAAATCGAGCTCTACTTTTGCTTCGTGGCGAATCTGGGCAGATCGTCAACTCGTTTGCGATTTTGCCGTCGTTGTTGTAGTTGATCCGTGCATGCTATGACATTTTTTTTGCCATGTCTAGATAGAATTTTGTTCCTTCTTAATGGATGTATGTTGTCCTTGCCATTACTTGCCCCATAGTGAGTGCATCGAGCTCGTTTACATGCCTTCGTGAGTTATATTTCAGCATGTCTCAGTTTTCACTAAGTCTGAAAACTCATTATGTTTTTGCTATGTTCGTGTGCCCGTTAGTATATTTTCTGACCCCTTTTGGCCCCA
This sequence comes from Triticum urartu, assembly GCF_003073215.2. Lineage (NCBI taxonomy): Eukaryota > Viridiplantae > Streptophyta > Magnoliopsida > Poales > Poaceae > Triticum > Triticum urartu. Next base: position 270,415,151 of record NC_053025.1, read on the forward strand.
GGTCACTTTGGGTCTTTTGTTAAGCTTGTTGAGTAGCTCCATGCCATGTTCTTACTTGTCATGTTCAGGTCATGTATCATGTTGTTTTGCTGCTCCGAAGAGGGCTTCGTGATCTGAAATTTCAGACAAGTGTTAATTTCACTAAGTCTGGAATCTGTTTTGCATTTGCGTTTTTGCCAGCTTGTTTGAACCCCATAATGGATGAATTGGCCGTGGCTCAGTGCTAATCTTTTGTTAAGCATCTTGTGTGCATCCCTGACATGTATTTTGTTGTCATGTTTGGTGGCTGTAGCATGTTCATCTCATTGCATTTAGATGCCTACTTGCTGTAAATCGCAGACCGGTGTAATATCTTAAAACGCTTGCCATTTCCAAACCGTAACTCCGATTCCAATGATCTTTATATCGTTTTCAAGCGATTTCATCCCCTCTATCTAGTGGCACCCTTGGAATTCCAAGTTAAAGCCAGGTTCATGCATTTCCTGTCATATCTTGCATTTTGCATCCCGCATCGCATCCCGCATAGCATATCATCATTTCATCATATTGCTTGGTCTTGCACGTGGTTGATTGTATCCTTGTTGCTTGTTTGTCTTGTTGGGTAGAGCCGGGATACGAGTTCGCTATCGAGGAGCCCGTTGAGTTTGCTTGTGAGGATCCAGTCAACTCTGACAACTGTGCAGGCAAGATGATCATACCCTCGAAATCACTACTATCTTTGCTATGCTAGTTTGCTCGCTCTTGCTATGCCAATGCTACGATGCCTACCTTTTGCTTGTCAGCCTCCCAATTGCCATGTCAAACCTCTAACGCACCTTGTCCTAGCAAACCGTTGATTGGCTATGTTACCGCTTTGCTCAGCCCCTCTTATAGCGTTGCTAGTTGCAGGTGAAGTTTGGAGGCCGTTCCTTGTTGGAACATCTTTTATTTACTTATTGGGATATCATTATATTGCTATGTTATCTTCATGCATCTATATACTTGGTAAAGGGTGGAAGGCTCGGCCTCTCGCCTAGTGTTTTGTTCCACTCTTGACGTCCTAGTTTCCGTCATATCGGTGTTATGTTCCCGGATTTTGAATTCCTTACGCGGTTGGGTTATAATGGGAACCCCTTGATATTTCGCCTTGATTAAAGCTTGTCCAGCAATGCCCAACCTTGGTTTTACCATTTGCCAGCTAGCCATTTTCTTTCCCTTGGGTTCTGCAGACTCAAGGGTCATCTTATTTTAACCTCCCCCGGGCCAGTGCTCCTCTGAGTGTTGGTCCAAACCGTCAGCCGCCGGTGGCTACCAGGGGCAACTCTGGGCTGGCCTACCGGAAGTTTGGACAATCTGAGTGTGCCCTGAGAAAGAGATATGTGCAGCTCCTATCGGGATTTGTCGGCACATTCGGGCGGTGTTGCTGGTCTTGTTTTAACCTGTCGAATTGTCTTGTTGTACCGGGTTACCGAGTCTGATCAGTGTGTCTCGGGTGGAGGTCTATTCCTTCGTTGACCGTGAGAGATTGTCATGGGCTAAGTTGGGACCCCCTGCAGGGATTAAACTTTCAAAAGCCGTGCCCGCGGTTATGGGCAGATGGGAATTTGTTAATGTCCGGTTGTAGATAACTTGAACCTTAATTAATTAAAATGAATCAACTGAGTGTGTTACCGTGATGGCCTCTTCTCGGCGGAGTCCGGGAAGTGGACACGGTGTTGGAGTTATGCTTGCGGAGGTTGTTCCTCTAGATTATCGCTCGTGCTTTGCCCCCTCTTCTCGCTCTCTTTTGCTTATAAGACAGCCACCATATATCCTAGTCGCTTGCTGCAGCTCCACATATATTTGCCTTATCCTTCCTATAAGCTTAAATAGTCTTGATCGCGAGGGTGCGAGATTGCTAAGTCCCCGTGGCTCATAGATACTATAATTCCAGATGCAAGTCCAGGTGATTTCGCTCCAGGTGACGAGTACGAGCTCAAGTGGGAGTTCGACGAGGACTCTCAGCGTTATTATGTTTCCTTTCCCGGTGATCAGTAGTGGTGCCTAGTTGGGGTTCGATTCAGGGCCTTGTCGCATGTTGGATTTTTCTTCTATTTTGGCACCGTAGTCGGGCCATGAGTGCTTGTATGATGGATGTTATTTATGTACTCTGATGTGACGTGGCGAGTGTAAGCCAACTATGTTCTTCCCCCTTTTTTTATATATTACATGGGTTGTTGTAATGATTGCCTGACTTGCGACATTGCTTTCAATGCGGTTATGTCTCTAAGTCGTGCCTCGACACGTGGGAGCTATAGCCGCACCGAGGGCGTTACAGTGGAACTAATGAAGCAGGCCAGATGCTGATAGCCAAGGGTTCCTCTCACAATTGCTCAACTTGTTTCCTTCTGCTTATGTTGATTAGTTTGCTTTCATTGTAATTTGCTTTGTGACAATGTTTGCTTATGTTGCTTTAGTTTTCTTGATGATGTACTTTGCTTATTATGAGCACAGAACCTTGGTTTGTATCTATCAACAATTTACAGTTCTCAGTGGGTGTTTTCAGTCTGTATATTGCTTCAACTGCTGCTGCTACTAGGATATACATAAAAAACTCTCTATGAAAGCAGTTCACAGAGAGTTCTCTTCACAAAACTGCTACTACTATAATGGTTGATGCAGTCCTCTTTTACTAAGAACTGTAGTTCCATATGTGGGTTACAGAAAAAAAGAAAGCTCAGTGGGTGTTTCCAGTCTGTATATTTCTTCAACTGCTGCTGCTAATACGATGCACATAAAAAACTATCTATGAAAAGCAGTTCACTTATACTCAGATTTCTTCTAGAAAATAAACTAGAAGCCACACAAAAATGTCAAATTATTACAACAAATTGTTTCATGCTGCTGCTGCTCAAGCAAGACTGATCTAAAGCAAATTTAACTTGATTTCCAAACACTTTGCATGCCTATAAAACATAGCCATGACAACATCCCCAGCCTGAAGACCAGCTTCCTCCACCAATTCCTTCCAGCCATCTTTGAGAACCAAACAATCATCAGAGCCAACAGAATACATAACATCAACATTATGATATCCATTCTTGCTAACCAAGACCAAATTAACACAACTTTCTGTTACCCTGACTAGACCAGAAGGGAATTACTGCAAGGAAATGAACAAGAACAAAAAATAAGAATAAATAAGAATAAGGTACAATCTTCAGAAACTAAATTGCTGCTACAATCTTCATAATAAATATTGATGTCATTAGATAATAATATTGACTAGACCAAATTGCTGCTGCTCCTACAATATTCATAATAAAACTCTATGTGAAAGAAGTTCACTTATACTTAGTGAAAAATGTTTCTTTAGAAACTAATACTACTACAAATATTCAGATAGTGTTAACTACACACAACACATGAAAAGACTATGCGAGAAAATACATACCCATGAATCATTGACATCATCGTCAGTCATCTGATGGACGAATGGAGCCCAAAATCCAATAACTGGAGAATAAAGTAGGGAACAGAGCGCGCTTTGCCGCTGCCTCTGGTTTAGAACCAACCCTTCAAAAAAACGCAGGTCTCCAGCATGGGCTCCATCCTTGCCAGGCAGCCGCACGCGCAATCCATTGCCAGACATAGGGTCTGGTTGGGAAGAAGACAGATCAAGGAGGGGTGCGAAAAGAGGAGGCAATGTTCGCCGCCAAGGATAAGGTAGGAGGGGAGCCGCCAGGGATAAGGTGGGAGGGGAGGCAATTGACCCAGCCATATATATATATATATATATATATATATATACACACAGAGACAACCCCAAAAAAAGTAAAACGACAAATAAAGCAGTGCGGTAACATGACAAGGTGCAGCTCGCATTCCATATTACTATAGTTCACCATGCTTGACCAAGCAAAAAACTAATTAAACTAACGACCCGCTCTTACCTAGTCCCCCCCTTCCACGATTCGCAGACGAAAAACACAGACTGTAATGCAGTTCTAAAAACTACATAATGCGCAAAAACTCAAAAAACATCTTGAGTAACGACCAACCCCGTGGCACCCAGTCCAACACAAAAAGCATCAACCAGTTAAAATTCTTCAAAATTAACAACTTAATCAGCTAGAATTCATACATATTAGTGTCATAGAACACATAACTTGCAAAATCAACAGAAAAATCATGAACAAAAACACAACAATTTTGATCCGGAAGCGGGAGGACAGTGACCTTGCCGTTTTTGCGCTAGAACAGAGAGAAATTCGATCAATTATCCAAAATTTCAATCGTATTAGCAAATTAATTTGTCACGGAATAACACAAACATGAACACGAACTTAGTAACACACTAGGATTACGGCTATAAATCGAATATGAACCCCGCCAGCACGATGCGAAGCTCCTGCCCGTGCGGAAGAACAGAGACCGATCCACCAAATCCATCGATTTCCGTCGTTTTTTCACAGAATTGCGTGTTTAATCACATAATAAATCAGCGCACACACAAATAAAACAATGGAAATGGATCAAACTAGCCATAAACGCTGCTCCATGAAGCAGTTTGCTACTGCCCCTCTCTGTGGTTCAGAACAGTAGAAGAAAGCAGTGCGCATAGCTTTCCAATGCAGTTCAGAAGTGTTATGAGAATATTATTCTCATAATGTTATGAGAATAGACCGGCTGTATATATACCATCGAGATCATATCATATCAATAAAACGGAAACCCATTTTGGCTCCTACATACAGATTATCCTTCTATTTAGACCTCACAAGCACTTAGTGATGCTCACCTTGGAGAGTATTCATGGTCGTATTGCGCACAATATAGTCAAACCATGGCCCACATGAATGAACAGAGAAATAACGTGACAAGGTAACGGCCGTGAGGTACATATGTCTCCACGAGAAACTTGTACAAAATGGCACCTTTCTCGACCATCTTCGCTAAATAGAGTTGTCTATGGGTACTCTAACTACCAGCACACCTCCATAGCCACCTTCCACCACACAATCTAAAATATCCATGTCCACTAGGGTGCAAATACCTCATAGCCCTCACCATATCTTGAATGTAGTTGTCGTCCTCAACCACCCAACGCAGCTCAGCGACGAACGCCCTCCCGCTGATTCCATGCCCATTATACGGAGATAAGATGCTCACCATTATGTGTGGGAAGATTAGATCTAGGACGAGTGATTGTCTCTACAAGTGTATCATAAGATATGCATGTTTTCATCCCCACCTCAATCCAGCTAGTACCATCCAATCCAGTGTCTGAATTTTCTTCTTCTTAAACGCAGACAAGGAAATGCCGGTTTTATGAGTGGTAGGAGGGCTACGAGAAGTACCACGCTAAGGGCTCACTTTCTTCCCTGCTTTCCCTGTTAATGGAGCCCACACATCTATCGTCACTCTGCGCAGCGCTAGAGCTAAGCCTAAGTACATAAAAGGGAATTTTCCCACTTTAAAATTGAGAAGGTCAGCGATGCGCTGCCCCTCCTCGCTATCTATCCCCATAGACAGCATTTCACATTTGTGAAAGTTGATTTTCAGCCCGGACATTAGTTTAAAGCTCAATAGCATAGATTTCACCGTGGCAATATGTGATGCCTCGAGACCGACGCGCCAGGTGTCTTCCAGTTATTCGCCGACGTTGCCATGTCATTTGGTTGTGTGTTGCATTTCATCATGTCATCATGCACATTGCATCATCTTGTGTTTCAAAACTTGCATTCGTCCGGGTTCCCCCAGTTCCGTCCGTTGTCTGTTCTGAGCCCAACCACACTTGCACGCGGCCGTGGCACCTCCGAAATATTATTTTATAAGTGTCCGGAAAATGTTCTCGGAATGGGTTGAAAGTTGGCGTGCGGTGTTGTTTTATTTTCAGTAGACCGTCTGCCAAGTTTCATCGCATTCACAGTCCATTTGACGCCCCAACGGATAACTATAGCGGGAGTATAGCCAGTCTTTTCGTCGGACGTTTTCGGTATCCGGAAATAGTTGCCGGGCTGCTCTCCTTCTCTTCTCTCTTCACAGCCCACTTCCACTCTAGACCACCCCATCAAACCCCTGCCTCCGTGGACTTTTGTCTGAGCCCCTCTCCGCACAGTTCTCGACCCCCCTCGTGTGCGCGTCCGAAAGCTGTCCCGAACCCGACCTGGGCAGTTGTCACTGTTGGACTCAGATCATCCCCAAACGTCCCTAAAACATCACCGTTTTCTTATTGGACTTCCTAACCTTTATTTTTTCTCAGTCGTCTGATTTCGATCGGGTGATCAAAATCTCCCTCCTTTCTCTATATATTGTCCAACCTCACCGAATCTAGTCTAACCCTAAAAACTAGGAGGTTTGTTCCTCCCGCCACTGCCGCTCAGGATCTTCCTCGGGATCTCCTCCCACAGCAACCCCCGCTCCACATCGTCTTCATCGCCAGGCCAACCATCGACCCCATCCAACCAGCAGCCTCCACCTCCTCCCTTCAAACCATCTTCGCGCCCGCCTCCAGATCGAGCAGGAGGCTCGTTCCCGGCCTCCTCCTCATCGCCTCGCCCGTCCTCAAGCTCCTGCCCGGAGCACCCCCGCAAGCAGCAGCAGATTTCGCGTCTTCGGCCACAGCTCCAGGCCACCGGTGCACCAGGCGAGGACTCCCCGTCACCACTCCTCCCCCGCTCCCTTCCCCGTTCTCTTCGCTCAAGCTCTCTCTCTCTCTGGTGCAACCACAGGAGAAGCAGCACCCTCGCCAGAGCAAGCGCGTCCCCAAATCCGGCCAGCTCCAGCATGTGCCCCTCGGATCCGCGTCGTGTGCCCCCCTCCGCCTCGCCAAGTTCCACGACCCACCATGGCCGCGGGAACCAAGCTCACCGACGGCTTCCTTCGCCTCGCCGGACCCGGCGGCCCCTCTCCCTCGCGGTGTTGTCCTGCCGCCGTCTTCGTCCAGATCCGGCGACCTCCGCCTCGGAACCGCCGCCTCCATCTTGTTCTGGGTCCGTCCCCGACCTCCGGCCATCCCCTACCTCCCCGGAGAATGCCTCTGCAGTGCCATGCCCTCCTCTGCTCCTGCCGCGTTGACCAGCTCCTGCCGCTCGCTTCTGTTGCCAGCGACCGATGCATGGCCCGCACCAGATGCCAGCCCAGCCGGCCCATCTTCTCCTCTAGGCCCAAAGTGAGCAGCCCCCTTGTGCACTGTTGGGCCAACCTTTGTTTCGGCCCTTTTCTGTTTTTTAGTTATGCAAATTTGTCAATTTTCCAGAGACCGCGGTTTTACAAAAAAACCCTCAAACTTCATTCATTTAATAACTCATCAACCGTGCATCGGATGTAAATAATTTATATATGTAAAATGACTAGAATTTCATCTAGTTTCATAATATCCAACTTTCATGCATGTTTAAAATATTTAAAATGATGTTTGCATATATTTTCCCATATTGCCATGTAAAATGATCTATTTCCTAACTCATTAACCGTAGCTCGGATTTAAATAATCTTTATATGTAAATGGGGTAGAAAATTGCCTAGTTTAACATGGTGGCATTGCTTTGCATGTTTAACAACTCTAAAATATGCTTTAGGGCAGAACAGTACCAAATCTAATATATGCCCATGAGGAGTTTCTAGACTTCGTGTTTGTTGTTCCGGCCTCATTTAACCTTGCCTAGATAGGTAGTTTTACTTTGATTCACCACTTGCCATACTAAATAGCATTTAATATGGTTGAGTACATAAACGAGAGAGAACTAAATAAGTCACTTGGTGTTCCGACAATATGCAACTTGGTGCATATTGAGCTCCACTTAATTTGTATGATTGTTTGTGCATTTTGCCATGCCATGCCACTTTAAAACGGACATGCATCATACTTGTTTGCGCATAATGCCATGTTTCTGTGGTGGTTGTTTACTATGTTGTTTGCTTCTTTCCGGTGTTGCTTCTTCGGGTTGGTTCCGATAACGTCGCGTTTGTGAGGATCCGCTCGACTACGTCCATTTGTCTCCTTCATGGATTCGTTCTTCTTCCTTGCGGGATCTCAGGCAAGATGACCATACCCTCGAAATCACTTCTATCTTTGCTTGCCAGTTGTTCACCCTTTTGCTATGCCGCGATACCTACCACTTTCTATATCATGCCTCCCATTTTGCCATGTCAAGCCTCTAACCCACCTTTCCTAGCAAACCGTTGTTTGGATATGATACCGCTTTGCTCAGCCCCTCTTATAGCGTTGCTAGTTGCAGGTGAAGATTAAGTTTATTCCATGTTTGGAACATGGTTATGTTGGGATATCACAATATCTCTTATTTAATAAATGCATCTATATACTTGGTAAAGGGTGGAAGGCTCGGCCTTATGCCTGGTGTTCTGTTCCACTCTTGCCGCCCTAGTTTCCGTCATACCGGTGTTATGTTCCTTGATTTTGCGTTCCTTAAACGGTTGGGTGTTATGGGGACCCCTTGATAGTTCGCTTTGAATAAAACTCCTCCAACAAGGCCCAACATTGGTTTTACCATTTGCCTCAGCACCACCTACTTTTCCCTTGGGAGTCGCGCTCCCGAGGGTCATCTTTATTTTAAGCCCCCCGGGCCAGTGCTTGTCTAAGTGTTGGTCCGAACTAGAGTCCTTTGCAGCGCCACCGCGGGGAAACTTGAGGGCTGGTTTTAGTTGTTCGGAGCGCTTATCCAGTGTTGCCCTGAGAACGATATATGTGCAGCTCCTATCGGGATGTTGGCGCATCGGGCGGTCTTGCTGGTCTTGTTTTACAATTGTCGAAATGTCTTGTAACCAGGATTCCGAGTCTGATCGGGTCTTCCTAGGAGAAGGAATATCCTTCGTTGACCGTGAGAGCTTGTCATGGGCTAAGTTGGGACACCCCTGCAGGTTTGAACTTTCGGAAGCCGTGCCCGCGGTTATGGGCAGATGAGAATTTGTTAATTTCCGGTTGTAGAGAACTTGACACTTAACTTAATTAAGATGCATCAACCGCGTGTGTAGCCGTGATGGTCTCTTCTCGGTGGAGTCCAGGAAGTGAACACGGTTCTTGTGTTATGCTTGAACGTAAGTAGTTTTAGGATCACTTCTTGATCACTTCTAGTTCACGACCGTTCTTTGCTTCTCTTCTCGCTCTTATTTTCGTATGTTAGCCACCATATATGCTAATGCTTGCTACAGCTCCACCTCACTACCCTTTCCTACCCATAAGCTTAAATAGTCTTCATCTCGCGGGTGTGAGATTGATGAGTCCCCGTGACTCATAGATACTTCCAAACAGTTGCAGGTGCCGATGATACCAGTGCAGGTGACGCAACCTAGCTCAAGTGGGAGCTCGATGAAGATTGTGTTCGTTGTGTTGTTTCGTTTCCCGTTGATCAGTACTGGAGCCCAGTCGGGACGATCGGGGATCCATGCATTTGGGGTTGTCTTTATTTCTGTTGGTTCCGTAGTCGCACCTTGATTGTATTCTGGATGATGTAATGTTATACTTATGTATTATGTGAAGTGGCGATTGTAAGACAACTCTTATCCCTTTCTTATTCAGTACATGTGATGTGTAAATATTATCCCTCTTGCGACATGCCTACTATGCGGTTATGCCTCTAAGTCGTGCTCCGACATGTGGGAGATATAGCCGCATCGTGGGTGTTAGAAGTTGGTAATCAGAGCCTTCCCCGACTTAGGAGCCCCCCTGCTTGATCGAATCGCTGGTGTTGTTGAGTCTATAAAAATGTTTTGAGTCTTATAGGATTATATATATCGGAGAGTAGGATTCTTTTTACTCCTCAGTCCCTTCATCGCTCTGGTGAGGCCTCCTGACGTAGAGTTTTGACTCTTCTCTTCTCAAATTTCACTAAAAAAACATTTTTAGGATCACGCGGGTATCCTGGAATCATTTCAATGGTTTTGTGACGAGAACATTGTTCTTGGTGCCTCCTGTCATTTAGGGGTTGTGGCAGTGTCCTTGGGAGTTGAGCTCCGAGGTGTTGTCATCACAATTTTATCGTTGCAGTTCTGGAATACCTGAGTTTCGCCGACATCGAAAATCTCTTTTATGCAGTTGTTGGTGAGATAGCCTCGACGCCACCAAGTACTTGGGCGGGAGTTTGGGAGTATCGCCATAACTCGTATAATAGATGCTTTTTGAAGGTTGAGGTAAATGATTTTCGAAGGTTTCTTGGTTATGTGTTGAAGGATGGATACAGCTGGATGTAGGATTTGCTAGTTTTGGGTGAGATATTATGCTTCCCCTGTATCCCCAACACCTGATTGCATAACCAGAAAGTTTCGGGAGTTTATAAGTGGGAATTCAAGTAGCTCCTAGGATATCTTTCCGACATATGCATGATATGAAATTGGGGTTCGACGTCTAGTGGTCCGCCTATCCACGGTTGGTTTTACAGTGGTCTTGTTGTGTCTCAAAGAGTCCTTGGCTATGCTGACTCGGGGGCGCTTCGTATGTCATGTGCACTTCCTTGTACATGATGGTGCTGTACGATCGAGCCTGTGTGTGCCCCACCACGAAAACTTCGGATGAAATCTGTATCATATGTTTGTTCCGGCTTATTTTGCAAGCCAATCCTTTGTTTTTGTTTTCAGTTGTGGTATTCGAGTTGCTTCAATGTCAAGTGTTGATTCCATACCTTGCCTAAGTGGTATTCTCATATTTCTATGTGAATACTAATCCTTCATGATAATCAAGATTGTCATGTCAATCCTTTTCAACCGGCGTGTTTCTCTTCAAGTGGATCCGATCATCTCAACATCCGCAAGATTAACTCAAAGTCTTCTCAATGTTATTTGTTTCATCTATCGCAAAGTTGCCTTTGTTTTCCGACCCACCCACCCTTTTTTCTTCAAGGACTCAGATTTCTTAATTGAGTATCCATCTTATGGATGTGAAGTCTCTCCATTATTTTCCGTCAATTTTCTTATCCGGTGATTCTCAGGAAGATTCTTACGGAGCTTCAAGTTCATCATTCTTCATTCTCTTTCTTCTCCGGTGGTTTCAATTCATGCTTTTGGTGTTGATCATATCCCTTTTCCTCGTTCCAAATGCTTTGCCATGCCATTGCACCTCTTAATCTTCCACCTCTTGCTATTCTTGTTATCTAGATTGATGAAGATATCTCAGAAGACTCGTTTTTCTATTCTTAATCTGGTCAAGCTATTTCGATGTTGTTATCTCATTCAAGCCATTTATTTCAACCGGTGCAATATGCTTTTCAAGTAATCGTTCAACGATGTTTCTTTTGAGTGGGTCCTAACCCACATGTCTTTTCCCAGGATTTTACCTGACTCTTATAATTTTCCCGGAGCTATCCTCAAGTTCTTTCAAAGTTGATGTAAGAATGAATTATCAGCAGTCAAATGTCTTCCTCCAAGATCTTTCAAATTCATTTCATTGTTGATTCAACCTTTATATTCTTCTTTATTCCGGAGTGTCTCAACAATTCTTGGTGGTGTTTTCTCATCGTTATTCCCGAATTTTGAAGACTGAAGAAGAGTTTCTCTTAAATCTTGCTCCATTCTCTTCAAGATTCATGATTCTAGCTTGATGCCATCCACTCATATTTATTTTCGATTGGGAGAATTCTTTTCACCCATCCGGAGCAATTCATGAGTCTTTTCAGTTTGTTTCTCCAGAGCACACCATCAAAGAGCTATTCATTCCAGCTTTCAACTCTCGTTTTCTCTAAATATTACCGATGCATCGATCAAATATCCTCTAATCAGTTCATGATCTCTTCGTTCTCTTGTATCTAAACTCTCTCATGTATCTTCGTTCATTTGCTAATTCTTACCGGTGATTCATCCCTTTACTTCTTTCATTTCCAATTCTTATGGTGGTTCATTGAGTTTACACTATATCTCTCTCAATCCTTTCTACCGGAATAAGTTGTATGCAATCCGTTGCTTGTCATCAATTTAAATTGGTGAAGGATACGCATAACATAATTCTTATTCTTGCTTCATCCTAATGATGGATTCATTCTTCCGGAGTTTGTTCATGATGAGTAAATTCTCGGTTCAAGTGCTTCATACTTTTCCCGGAGTTCCAAGATCTCTCAACTATATCACCACGAAGATTCATCTAAATCTTTGCAACGATTCACCTTGTGTTTTCAACTTCTCTTTCTTTCTATCATCCTTTTATTACCGGAGTTCTTCATGGAGGCTCTACATGGTGGCTCATCAAGGATTCTTTTCACTCTTCATTTGTTCTTCAATTTTTTTTCTCGAAGTTAAGATCCGCCAAGCTATACTCTCAAATAAACATGGTTTTAAACATGTCTTGTTTTGAGGAGTGCAATTCATTCTATCTCATTTTTTGACGTGGTGTTATGTCATTCTGGATAATTTCCCTTCGTGTTTCATGTTTCACAAGTTTTCAAGAATGACATATTTAAATCCATCATTTCTCTTCGCTCAAGTCATCTTTTCAACCCATCAATTTCTTCGAGCATGAGCTCTTCTCAATCCATAAATCTCTTCATTGGAGTTATCTTGGGTTAAACTTCACCTAAAGCTTTCCCTAAGGATTGTTGCTAATTATGGTGCTGATATATGACCCAAGTTCTTAATTTATTTATCCTCCTAGTGAAATAGGTTTCTCGCCTCCTTGTTCATATCAATCCAATCTATTATTTCCATTAGTGGCAGAATTTCACCTCAAGATTTCGAGATGTTTTCTATAAGCCCACAACAAGCTTACTCTTTTCGTTGTTGGTTTTCGAACAACCCCGTTTGACCCTTCTCCTAAAGATGCTTTTCAAGCTCATTTGAGGTAGAAGATATTGTTTTCTCCTCCGTGCATTCCATTCCATTCTCTCATTTCTTCCGAAGGCATTGTGATGTTGCTCTCTTCAACCCATCATCTTGTTTGTCAAGATGATGTTCAATTCCTTCCATTTTAAGTTGGAGTGCTGCCCAAATTATATCATTCTTTTTCCCTCTCTATCTTGTTCTTAACCGGAGTGTCGTGCCCTCTTTTCAAGTTCTTCCCATTCTGTCAAGTTTTTGCCTTCCTTTTCCAACCGGAGTGTTGTCGTAATTGATCCTTATTGTTCCTTGTACATTTCGTTTCAACTAAAGTGCTTGCATGTACTTGTCCATTGTAACCCTTTTCTTATGTCTTTCAACCTACAAGGTTCTACTAATGTTTCTTCTTCCTCTTTTCTAACGGAGTCTTTTCAACTTTGTTCATCTTCGTTGTATACTTTTCTCAAATTTGTTCAATCTCTCAAGGTTCATGTTTTCACTCGTTTGTCAAAGAAGCAACTTAGTTTTACCTTTTCTCTTCCTCTTCCGTTTCCTCCGGAGCCATCCTAGATCTTGGGACGAGATCCTCTTGAAGTGGTGGAGTGTTGTGATGCCCCCAGACCGACGCGCGAGGTGTCTTCCAGTTATTCGCTGACGTTGCCATGTCATTTGCTTGCGTGTTGCATTTCATCATGTCATCATGCCATTGCATCATCTTGTTTTCAAAACTTGCATTCGTCCGGGTTCCCCCAGTTCCGTCCGTTGTCCGTTCTGAGCCCAACCACACTTGCACGCGCCCGCGGCACCTCCGAAATATTATTTTATATGTGCCCAGAAATTTTTCTCAGAATGGGTTGAAAGATGGCGTGCGGTGTTGTTTTGTTGTCAATAGACCGCCTGCCAAGTTTCATTGCATTCGGAGTCCGTTTCACGATCCAACGGATAACTATAGCGGCAGTATAGCCGGTCCTTTCGTCGGACGTTTTCGGTCTCCGGAAACAGTTGCCAGGCTGCTCTCCTTCTCTTGTCTCTTCACAGCCCACTTCCACTCTAAACCAGCCCATCAAACCCCTGCCTCCGTGGGCTTTTGTCAGACCCCCTCTCCGCACAGTTCTCGACCCCCCTCGTGTGCGCGTCCGAAAGCTGTCCCGAACCCGACCTGGGTAGTTGTCACCGTTGGACTCGGATCATCCCGAAACGTCCCTAAAACTTCACCGTTTTCTTATTGGGCTTCCTAACCTTTATTTTTTCTCAGCCGTCTGATTTCGATCGGGTGATCAAAATCTCCCTCCTTTCTCTATTTATAGTCCAACCTCACCTAATCTAGTCTAACCCTAAAATGTAGGAGGGTTGTCCCTCCCGCCGCCACCGCTCAGGATCTTCCTCGGGATCCCCTCCCGCAGCAACCCCCGCTCCACCTCATCTTCATCGCCGGGCCAACCATCGACTCCATCCAACCAGCAGCCTCGACCTGCTCCCCTCGAACCATCCTCGTGCCCGCCTCCAGATCGAGCAGGAGGCTCGTTCCCGGCCTCCTCCTCATCGCCTCGCCCGTCCTCAAGCTCCTGCCCGGAGCACCCCCACAAGCAACAGCAGATTCCGCGTCTTTGGCCAGAGCTCCAGGCCACTGTCGCACCAGGACAGGACTCCCCATCACCGCTCCTCCCCTGCTCCCGTCCCCGTTCTCTTCGCTCAAGCTCTCCCTCTCTCTCTGATGCGACCACAGGAGAAGCAACACCCTCGCCGGAGCAAGCGTGTTCCCAAATCTGGCCAACTCCAGCCTGTCCCCGTCGGATCCGTGTCGTCCACCCCGCCTACGCCTCCCCAAGTTCCACGACCCACCATGGCCACGGGAACCAAGCTCGCCGACGGCTTCCTTCGCCTTGCCGGACCCGGCGGCCCCTCTGCCTCGCGGTGTTGTCCTGCCATCGTCTTCGTCCAGATCCGGCGACCTCTGCCTCAGAACCGCCGCCTCTGTCTCGTTCTGGGTCCGTCCCCGACCTGTGGCCATACCCTGCCTCCCCAGAGAACGCCTCTACAGCGCCATTGCCTCCTCTGCTCCTCCCGCGTTGACCAGCTCCTGTCGCTCGCTTCTTCTGCCCGCGACCGATGAATGGCCCGCACCAGATGCCAGCCCAGCCGGCCCATCTTCTCCTCTAGGCCCAAAGTGAGCAGCCCCCTTGTGCACTATTGGGCCAACCTTTGTTTCGGCCCATTTCTGTTTTTTTAGTTATGCGAATTTGTCAATTTTCCAGAGACTGTGGTTTTATAGAAAAACCCTCAAACTTCATTCATTTAATAACTCATCAACCGTGCATCAGATGTAAATAATTTATATATGTAAAATGACTAGAATTTCATCTAGTTTCATAATATCCAACTTTAATGAATGTTTAAAATGGTTAAAATGATGTTTGCATATATTTTTCCATATTGCCATGTAAAATGATTTATTTCATAACTAATTAACCGTAGCTCGGATTTAAATAATCTTTATATGTAAATGGGGTAGAAAATTGCCTAGTTTAACCTGGTGTCATTGCTTTGCATGTGTAACAACTCTAAAATATGCTTGATGGCAGAATAGTACCAAATCTAATATATGCTCATGAGGAGTTTCCGGAATTGTTGTTTGTTGTTCCGGCCTCATTTAACCTTGCCTAGATAGGTAGTTTACTTTGAGTCACCTCTTGCCATACTAAACAACATTTAATATGGTTGAGTACATAAACGAGAGAGAACTAAATAAGTCACGTGGTGTTCTGTCAATATGCAACTAGTTGCATATTGAGCTCCACTTAATTTGTAGGATTATTTGTGCATTTTTCCATGCCATGCCTCTTTAAAACGGACATGCATCATACTTGTTTGCGCATCTTGCCATGTTTATGTGGTGGTTGTTTACTATGTTGTTTGCTTCTTTCCGGTGTTGCTTCTTCGGGTTGGTTCCCATAACGTCGCATTTGTGAGGATCCGTTCGACTACGTCCGTTTGTCTCCTTCATGGATCTCAGGCAAGATGACCATACCCTCAAAATCACTTCTATCTTTGCTTGCTAGTTGTTCGCTCTATTGCTATGCTGCGATACCTACCACTTGCTATATCATGCCTCCCATTTTGCCATGTCAAGCCTCTAACCCACCTTTCCTAGCAAACCGTTGTTTGGCTATGTTACAGCTTTGGTCAGCCCCTCTTATAGCGTTGCTAGTTGCAGGTGACGATTAAGTATGTTCCATGTTTGGAACATGGTTATGTTAGGATATCACAATATCTCTTATTTAATTAATGCATCTGTATACTTGGTAAAGGGTGGAAGGCTCGGCCTTATGCCTGGTGTTTTGTTCCACTCTTGCCTCCCTAGTTTACGTCATACCGGTGTTATGTTCCTTGATTTTGCGTTCCTTACACGGTTGGGTGTTATGGGGACCCCTTGACAGTTCATTTCGAATAAAACTCCTCCAGCAAGGCCCAACCTTGGTTTTACCATTTGCCTCACCACCATCTACTTTTCCCTTGGGAGTCACGCTCCCGAGGGTCATCTTTATTTTAAGCCCCTCGGGCCAGTGCTTGTCTAAGTGTTGGACCGAACTAGAGTCCTTTGCAGCGCCACCTCGGGGAAACATGAGGGCTGGTTTTAGTTGTACAGAGCACTCATTCGGTGTTGCCCTAAGAACGAGATATGTGCAGCTCCTATCGGGATGCCGGCGCATCGGCTACCATTGTCGAAATGTCTTGTAACCGGGATTCCGAGTCTGATCGGGTCTTCCTGGGAGAAAGAATATCCTTCGTTGACCGTGAGAGCTTGTGATGGGCTAAGTTGGGACACCCCTGCAGGGTTTGAACTTTTGAAAGACGTGCCCGCGGTTATGTGAAGATGGGAATTTGTTAATGTCTGGTTGTAGAGAACTTGACACTTAACTTAATTAAAATGCATCATCCGCGTGTGTAGCCATGATCGTCTCTTCTCAATGGAGTGCGGGAAGTGAACACAGTTCTTGTGTTATGCTTGAATGTAAGTAGTTTTAGGATCACTTCTTGATCACTTCTAGTTCACGACCATGCTTTGCTTCTCTTCTCGATCTTATTTGCGTATGTTAGCCACCATATATGCTAGTGCTTGCTGCAGCTCCACCTCACTACCCTTTCCTACCCATAAGCTTAAATTCTTGATCTCGCGGGTGTGAGATTGTTGAGTCCCCGTGACTCATAGATACTTCCAAACAGTTGCAGGTGCCTATGATACCAGTTCAGGTGACGCAACCCAGCTCAAGTGGGAGCTCGATGAAGATTGTGTTCGTTGTGTTGTTTCGTTTCCCGTTCATCAGTAGTGGAGCCCAGTCGGGATGATCGGGGATCTATGCATTTGAAGTGGTCTTTATTTATGTTTGTTCCGTAGTCGGACCTTGGTTGTATTCTGGATGATGTAATGTTATACTTATGTATTGTGTGAAGTGGCGATTGTAAACCAACTCTTATCCCTTTCTTATTCAGTACATGGGATGTGTAAAGATTACCCCTCTTGCGACATGCCTACTATGCGGTTATGCCTCTAAGTCGTGCTCTGACACATGGGAGATATAGCCGCATCGTGGGTGTTACACAATACTGTGAGCATCCAGCTGAATCAGTAGCATGGTGTCCTCTGCATACTGCAAGTGCAAGATACCCCCTGGGATGAGGTGGCCGACCACTCCCTTGATGTGCCCAGCCGTGGTCACCCTCCGAAGCATAGCCGCAAGGGCGTCGAAGGCAAAATTAAACAGGAGCGGAGACATGGGGTCGCCCTGACGCAGTCCCCGACTATTCCGGAAGAAGCTCCCTACCTCCCCGTTCACCGAGATCGCTGTCAGGCCACCCGTGACCATTTGCATGACTCGGTGCACCCACACGGATGAGAGACCTCGACTAAGTAGGACCTGACGTAAAAAAATTCCAGTTTACATGGTTGTACGCTTTCTCGAAATCTAATTTAAGGAGAATGGCCAGTTCCTTTGTATATTTTAGTTCATGGATGATCTCCTGGAGCGCTAAAGATCCCTCCAGAATGTTCCGGCCTTGGATGATAGCAGTTTGTGTATGACTTATGGTATGTTGAGCGATCGAGACTAGGCATGAGGTAGTGGCTTTGGAGCATATCTTAAAGGGAACGTTTATGAGCGTGGCAGGCCTAAACTGATGGATGTTATCCACACCTACAATCTTAGGGATCAACGATAGGATCCCGAAATTGAGTCGGGATATGTCGACCGTCCCTCGCATGAAACCATTGCAAACCTCGAACAACGGCCCCTGTAGGAGCGACCAGAAGTGTTTGAACATGGCCACAGGCCAGCCGTCCGGTCCTGGCGCTGTATCCGCATTCATGCCCCGAAGAGCCGCATCAATCTCCTCAGGCAAAAAAGCGAGCCCCAGCTCCTCATTTTCTCGATTGCTGACAAGCTGGGAAGGATCCCATAGATCAGCGCACACCCTAGCTCGCTGCTCCTCGCTCATCCCCATGAGCACAATGTAAAAGTCATAAACGTGACACACAATGTCCGCCTGCGTCAGAAAGAGCCTCTGCTCAGACTACAGAAGGAGGATCACGCACCTACGCCATCTTCCGTTGGCGTAGGCGTGGAAGTACTTGGTGTTTGCATCTCCTTTAAGTACCCACTTAAGGCCTCCCCTGCGCCACCAGTACTCCTGCTCCGCGCGGAGAAGCGACTGCACCTGGTTCTCCAAAGAGTATCGACGAGACCATTCCTGTTCGGAAAAAGGCCGCGCATCTGCTTGGTGATCGAGGCTCGCAATCTCTGCTAAGATGCCTTCCTTAAGCGATCTCTCTTGACCACCCAAATTTGCCCCCAGCCCTTTAAGCTCGCCCACAGGCGGCTTCCAACCGTGATCCAGAAGTCTATTGGGCCGCGCTGGTGACCCACCTGACTAACAAAAACATTCCACCTTGCCCTGAAGATGGAGTCGAAGTCGGGGTTTTCAAACCACGCCGTTTCAAATAAAAAACGAGGGCTACGCCTGATCATGTCTTTCCCTGAGCCCAGGATAAGAGGCACGTGGTCAAACCCGATCCTGGTTTCTGTGATGGCATGCATAGAGGGTACACCAACTCCCAATCTGGAGAGATGAATACTCTATCGAGCATCGATCGCACTGGGTCTAGCTGCTTGTTCATCCACGTGTAGCGAGCCCCTGACCTGGCTAACTCCCGGATTGCCATGGATGCGATTGCATTGTTAAACATGGACACCAGAGCCCAGTTTATATTGCAATTATTCTTGTCCGCACCTGAGCAGATTAGGTTAAAATCCCCCTACCACTAAAGGAACCAACAAAGTGCTCACCGCGTGCACCTTCATTTGCAGTTCACCCAAAAACTCAGCCGAGCGAGTGTGATCCGCTGGGCTGTAGACCTGAATCACCACCAGCTCCCTCTGAGACTGACGGTGGCGAATGTGGCCAGCGAGGAAGAAAGTACCCGCGTCCCAAGCTAGCACCTCGAAAACAACTTGATCAAATCCCAGAAGCATACCCCTGAGTGCCCAGACACTGCTAGATGATTCCAAGAAAACCGTTCCAGGGGATCGATAGCAAGTATCTCGTGATGACGAAAGTCTTGCTTGTTCGTCTCATGCAAAGCTATGATATCTACTGCCTCCCTACGCATGTACTCCTTCAACTGGGTTCATCGCCCCGCGTGGCCGAACCCACAAATATTCCACAAAATGGACCGCATCTAAATGATCCTATTATGAAGGCGGATGCCCCGCGAGTACACCGCTTTAGCCACGCACCTCACCTTGGGCCTACAAGGCGAGGGAGGTGGGGCAACCCATGTTGCCTGCACCACCTCTTCGGGCCGGGTCGCGAGTGGTTGAGAGGCCCCTGCCCCCTGCACCATTTGATCCGCGCGGGCCGCGGCCGCTGCTGCGGTCGCCGCTTGCGCCTCCTTTGCTGCACGCAACAGAGGAAGCGACTCATGTGTGCCTCCCAAACACGACGCGTCCACCCCACTCTCCTCCAACACCTCAGCAAGATGATCATCGGAGAAAGAATGCAAAATCGAAAAGCACGGGGGAGGGTTACCTGAGATCTTGAGATTCTGCTGGGCTTGGATGAGCTGGGCCCTTTGCATCGCCGGCAGGCTCGCCTTGGCACCCCTGGAGGGCGAGCTGGAGCGGACCGGGGCCACGGCCACTGCCTTGGATCACTTGGCCTGCATGATCAGCGCCGCCTTGAACAAAGCATCGCCGAGAGGTTGCACCAGGGGGAAGCCAGCGCCATCACCGTCTGACGCGGGGGTGGCGACGCTCCCAGCAGCTCCATGGGCCGGATGCCATCCGCGGCGACCCTGCACCCCGCCAACTTCTTCCCTTGCCGCACGGAGCCGCTCCCGCTTCCACCCTGCCCACCCGAGGCCGGGTACCTGGCCAAGGATGGCAGAATGGTGCTGGTCGACAGCAACAAAGGCATGCGCTCGCCAGCAGGTACACCCGTATCGCAGGACACAGTCACCCCCTTGTTGAACAGGGCCGTCGACGGAGGGGACGCCATCCCCCGGTTGGAGCCGTACTGGTTGGTCACCTCCACCTCCATCGCCACCGTCGCAGATGAGTGGAGCCCTGGGCGCTTGTAGGCCGCCGACGAGCCCGCACCCCTGATGCCAAGCTTCTCCCAGGCCACCGTATCGATGGTATCGTCATCCATGCTCGTATCGGGGTCCTTGTCTTCTCATTTTTATTGAGGCTTGTCCTTGTCGCCATTGTCTGGGATCTTGTTGTTTCTAGGAGGATGGGGAGGAGGCAGCGCCGGAGCCCCATGGTGGGGGGGGGTCGAGCTCTGGCTCGAGCGTGATGAGGAAACCTTCGCCATTGAACCATACTTGCACAGAGCCACGCATCTTCTCTGGCTTGCGACATGCAAAACGCACCCTCACCGGACCGGAGCGAATCAACGACAGCTCGTCCACCACCACCGGTCGGCCAAGCTTCGTCAGCCCAGCCATCAGCCTGTCCACCTTTTGGTGCTTGGGTTCGATGCCCCCAAGTTTGACCCACACCTCCGGCATAACCTCCCCTTTTGGTGCGTCTGCCACGGCGTCCCGATTGAGGGCGGTAATGTTGTTGATGGAGAGGAACAGTTTGAAGCCGCGGGTCGCCATGTGAAGCATTGCCGGATATGGAAAGACCATCGAGAAGCTACCGGAATCGATCTGGGCCACCTGCCAATCCCACTCGCGTTCGAACAGATGCGGCAGCTCCTCCTCCAAGATCACCTTTGAGAGGACGCCCGGGGTCGCGGAGAGGATGGCCGCACTGACCCCGAACCCGCTGACACCCTCATCCTCCAACTCCAGAAACTAAAGGAAGAAGAAACCCCCTGCAGGGATTGCATGCCCCTTGGTCTGCAGCAGGAGATGCTTGCCACGGGAGGGGCAGCAGGCGGAGACGTGGCCCTCCTGAGAGCAGAGGATGCAGAACAGCTTGAATTTATAGGCGCTCTAGAAGTGGCCAGCTCTGGTACATTTGAAGCACTCGCGCTCGTCCACCTCCTCCACCGGGATTGGCTCGGTCTCCGTGCCACTAGAAGAGTCCTCCGGCAGCGGGGCCAATTCCTTGGGGCCTGACGCCTTGTGGTTTTTCTTCTTATGCTTTGCCGCAAAGGGGTCGCCGACCTGGTCGCCCTCGAACTGCGGCCTATCCTCCACGCGATTGAGATCGAGCCCCCGCTTCCTATGCTCGTCCTTCTTCCTCTTCTTGCGCTCCTATTCCTTGAGCCACCACGCCGGGGGCAGCCCCCAGCCACCGGACTCACCGTCACACGCCGCACCATGCGCCTTGGCCAGAGCACCTATTCTTCATTCGTCCAGCTACCATGTGTGAATCGGCCAGCCGCGACAATTATAGAGATTGCAAGAAACATCCACAAGAACTAGTACCCAAGAAATGTTCTACAATTAGAGGGGGCAGACCAACTAGCCTCTCAAATGTACTTCCACCAAATTCAACATCCAGAAGCTCTCTCAGATACGCTGTGTACGTCAGAGGAGGTTTCAGTGAGTACACGTGTTGGTAAGTTAAAGAAATTGTTTTTTGGGGAATGCTGCACCTGCCGAAGATTCAAAATTAAATCCCTAGCACAGCTCATGGTGCATGAGGAAGATAGATGTACGCCGCCATGCACTGGTCATCAGGGAATCAAAGAAAACTTAAGATTCGGGGAAGCAGTTGTTGTCATGGTATTCGATATACCATGTGGCAAGAGAGATATTCATGGATTGGATGGCAACATCAATGACGAGTCAATTTCTGTCATAAATAGAAAAGCTCGGCATGGATCTAGCTTCATCATAGCTTGCACGTAGCCGGGTATCTCTTGAAGATGAACATAACTGAAGAATCAAGCAAGTTGGAGAATGATTGTTGTGAGATTGCTTTTGTGATTTTTGTGATGGGTCACGTTATCTCCCAATCATGCGAACATGACTAGAAGAGCATCCACTTCTATGGTGCACTAGCTAGCAGGGAAGACATAACGCAGGTCAGTTCATCTGAGTATGTGTTGCAATGTTTGCTCGATGCTATCACCAAACTCAAGATGGATATTAAGAATGGTGTAACGGTAGCCAAACTCCCTAGATGTAAGTTGTTTCCGTAGGTATGAACACGGGCCTCGATCATCACGACGTCTGTCGGTGTAAAAACCGGTGGATCTCGGGTAGGGGGTCCCGAACTGTGCGTCTAAGGCAGATGGTAACAGGAGGCGGGGGACACGATGTTTACCCAGGTCTAGGCCCTCTTGATGGAGGTAATACCATACGTCCTGCTTGATTGATCTTGATGATATGAGTATTACAAGAGTTGATCTCCCACGAGATCGTAGAGGCTAAACCCTAAAAGCTAGCCTATGGTATGATTGTTGTTCTACGGACTAAACCCTCCGGTTTATATAGACACCGGAGGGGGCTAGGGTTACATAGAGTCAGTTACAAGGGAGGAGATATACATATCCGTATTGCCAAGCTTGCCTTCCATGCCAAGTAAAGTCCCATCCGGACACGGGACGTAGTATTCAATCTTGTATCTTCATAGTCCAACAGTCCGGCCAAAGGATATAGTCCGGCTGTTCGGAGACCCCCCAATCCAGGACTCCCTCAGTAGCCCCTGAACCAGGCTTCAATGACAATGAGTCCAGCGCGCAGATTTGTCTTCGGCATTGCAAGGCGGCTTCTTCCTCCAAATACTCCATATAAGATTTTGAAGACAAGGATAATGTCCGGCTCCGCAAAACAAGTTCCACATACCATCATAGAGAGAATAATATTTCCACAAATCTAATCTGCTGACACGTTTAGCAACATAACATCATGCCATGGCCCGGTCATTATTCAAACCATTTTTCTCAACCAACACTACACATATCGCGAGGCAGTTTTCTCGACACGTCTTGTCGAAGCAGAGATCGTGTCCCCCTTATTACGGGATTCTCATCAATACAGACGTGGGTAACCCAATCATGCCCGTTGGTATGACTCCTTGATTTTAGGCAAGTCCCAAACGGCCACGAGGAGGACGCTTGATATTCACCCTCTTTATAAAGAGGCCAAGGCCTGTCCTTTTTTCCCTCTCATACTCAATCGAATCCTTCCCCCGCCTCGAGTTCCAACACCCAAGGATCAGGTCAGGAGCTTCGGACCTTCAACCATGTCCGGATCCAACCTTCAAGATCGGTGGATGCCTTCCTTTGTCACAGAGGAAGACATCAAGAAGCTAAGAGAGGCCAGGTATTTGACCCTCGAAATCTAGCATAGGCTGCCTGCTCGAGGGTAGGTCATTCCCACTCCCGAACCCAGCGAGAGCGTTGTATTCATCTCTCACTCCCTCCGAGGGCTAGGCCTCGCTCTGGATCCCTTTGTTAGGGGGCTCATGTTCTATTATGGGATGGATTATCATGACTTGGCCCCGGATTCCCTCCTTCACATCTTGTCATTCATCATCGTGTGTGAGGCATTCCTCCGCATTACCCCACACTTCGGCTTGTGGCTCAAGACTTCCGATGTGAAACCGAAGATGATCGAGGGGCAACACGCAGAGTGTGGAGATGCCGTAATAAGAAAAAGTGTTGATGTTCCGTGGCCAGAGGGTTCCTTCCCAGAGGTGTCCGATTTATGGCAACGGGAGTGGTTTTATATAACAGCTCCCCTAAGTACCAAGTGGGTAGCCGCCCCTGCCTTTCACTCAGGCCCCCCACCACAACTGACGTCATGGATCAACAAGGGGCTGAACTGGGGGCCAGCAAATGATGTGCCGATATTGTAGAGTCGCATCCGAGATCTCCTTGAGAGAGATGTCAGCCTAGTCATGGTAATGCAAGGCATGCTAGTTCGTCGAGTCCCTCCTTGCAAACGTCGACCCCTCCGTATGTGGGAATTCAACGCGGAAGGACCGCGAACTATTCAGAATTTCCTCGGCATGACGCTCGAAGAGATGTACAAATTGTTCTTCGAACCACAAATAAAGTGTTCGGACACCACCGAGGATGCGGGTCTGAGCTATAATCGCCCAGATACCCAAGTAAGTAATCCTGTGGCCGAACACGCTATCTTTTTATGTATCATAACATCATTCTGAAAAGTCGCTCCTTGACCAGGAATGGATAACAAAGGCGAAGATGATCAGGTGTTCGGCCCCTTTCCCGAAGGCTCGGCTAATCCAGTACTATCCAGAATGCTCGAGCCGGCACCTTATCAGGCGCCCTCAGGGGAAGATAAAGGGGGGAATAAAGAGGCTGAAAATAGGCCTCACTCATTATTCATTCAAACCGGGGGAATTAGCGCCTACGCGAATGAGGATAACCAGGGAGAAGAATCTGAAATTCCCTCTCCCCAAGGATGGAAGAGGACCACCTCTGAAGACCCGGAAACAAAGGTTTCCAAACGGGGGAAGAAATCTTCGCCAGAGGGTGCTTCCTTGGAGGGTACTCTTGCCGCACAGTGCCCACAAGGGGATCAGCCCTCTACCGAACTGTAAGTAAACAAAAAGTACTTAATAGTTAAAATATCCTACATTACTTCTGAAGACAATAACCGAAGCATATATCTTTGTAGTTCGGATCGTAGCCCTTCTCGACAGAGTTCGTCTTCGGGGGATCTTCTTCCGGAGATGATGGAGAGCGAAACACCTCCCCATGCCACCCCGCCTCATGAGGCGGGCGACCCTGAAGTGTCATCGCGGAGGGTTTCTCCTGATCCGCCAAGGCCAGAGGGTAATCCTTCAGCCACCCAAAGTCCTCAGTATTCGGCTCCTAAAGAGAGCAATAGAAAGAGTCCGGAACCGTCCGGTGTGCGATCGGACACACTAAAGGATCTTCTGGAGCAAGCGGCCATCTCAGAAGCGTATCGTATGCTAATGGGTACGGTGATTGAGAGAATTTCATCCGCCGAAAGCGGGTTGCACGATGCTTTTATGAGTCTACTGAAATGCTTGGAGGTACGTGAAATAGTGTATGTTTTTGACAGTACCGCACACGTTAGGTGTGCCCTATGCAGATAGTAGCCCCTGAGTCCCAAGTAATAATCAGGCCGCCTTCATGTGCAGGTGGATGAAGGTCCGGTGGCTAGCCGGACTGATGAGTTTGCTGAGCTGAAGTGGCAATTTGATGCGGCAGATGCCGACATCGTGCTTGTTAAAAAGCGGCTCGACGAGGCATACGGTATGTGATTTTTCCGGTGATCAAGAAATAGTAAGAGGAGCATGATTCTAGTATCTTTAATATGTTGTGACTATAGATGGAGCTGCCGCCATGGAGACCCTTCGGGCGCAACTTGCCCGAGCCAAGGAACAAGCTAGGAATAGTGATGCGGCCACTCTAAAGGCAGTCGAAGAGCTGAGGGCCGAACATGATGTGCATTGCCAAAGCAAGGAAAAAATAGCCAACATGGACGATGAATTGAAAGATGCCGCCGACTGTTACCAGTGTCTTGAAAAAGAAAGCCGAGCGAAGGCGACGGACCCGGAGAAGGCCATGGTAGCAGCCAAGGAAGCCCGCTCCCAAAATCAGAGCGGCGAAGGATGAGCTGCGTCAAGCTGGAGATATCGCGGCTGAGAAGCCCTTTTTATTGCGGACGAAGTTCGGAGATCCGAAGTATGCCCCTCTTGATCAACTATTGAGTTCTGCAGACGCATACGTGGATTTAGCAGCAAGTGCAACTGATGCGGCCGAGTACTTCAAGGATCAAAAAGATCGTGAAGTGGAAAAGTTGTTCTGGTCACAGTTCAATGTTCAAGTGCGTCCGCTGCTGTTGAATGAGTGAATGGCCGAGTGGGCCAAGCTCCATAGGTTGTCTGAACTTGCCATGAGATCAGTTGTGGATCATCTGTGGATGGAAGGGCCAAGGCCGAATAGTTATTTTAGTTTAGTGCAACAATTCCTTGGTGCTGTGCCGCACATCGACGTTATGAGGAGGTCGGCGTGCATAGAGGGTGCGCGGATGGCACTTGCCCGTGTCAATACCTACTGGGCAGAGATGGAGGCCACCACTATTGCAACCCAGAGTTCGGCCGTGGGCCGGTTATCTGTCGAGCACTACTTTGAAGAAGTCCTTGAAGGCGCTCGTTCAATAGAGGCTCAGTGCTCGAAGAATATTATGTTCTATTGACATGTATTCCCATTGTAAAAAACAATGTTTTATTGAATTGTAAGGGCTGTGTTTATACTTTTGCCTTGAAGTATTATGATGCCTCCTGTGCGGCCGTTTATGTATATATGTATATAACCTGAAAGTTTGCAGTCGTCGCCTTCAGCCCCCACGCATATAATGCGGGGGTGTTCGCAAAAAACATGTATTCACACTTGATCCAATGTCTTGGTCCATTAAGGAGGTGGTATCGCAGAAAACGAGGCAATCGGACTATATTGCTTTAACACTTTTGCTTAGCCATAGGAGTTTGACGGTGGGACTAGTATATGGCCCCTGGTACTTCCGCGCTTGTACGAATACGATGCGCGTACGTACATGACCGGGAAATGGCCCTTCGTTAATGTGGAGGAATCCCGAAGATTCCGCTAAGTCATCGAGTGGTTGACCAGTCTTGCGCTTTATCATGGCAGTCAGTTTTCGGCCTTCTCTACTATGGTGCTCATCTGGATAAACCAGGGCACAATCGCAGTAGTTCTCCTGGTGCCGCCTTAGCCGATAGAGTGGAACGTAAGGTAGCAAAACACGGGAGCCGGGAAAACCCAACATTTGACCAAAGACATGATTCAGAGCTGATGCATATAAGGCCAAATTCGCGACACCGAAAACTCCCTAAGGTATTCGGTCTTTATAACATATATGCCGGGCTGAACCATGCCCTTAATAATAAACCCCGAGTGTCCAGGTACGTGCTATATTCGGACGTGGCGAAATCCCAATAACGTTAGCATTCTTCTCGGGTGTACTGAGTATCCGAGGGATGTGAACAACAAGAGATAGTAAAAAAGGTTTATGCAGGATCTTAATCTGAAAAGAAACCTTTGAGTGGGTCCCTGCTGCACGTCTGCGCCTGTGTCTCCGTTGTGCCGTGTCCTGGACGGGTGTAGCACGATTGTCATCTATAAAAGAGAAGAACTTAGGTGAAAGTTGTCGTGCCAAAAAATTGGTTATTCTCGATAAACCATTAAAATTCAAGATAAGTCAAGTTGAGCCGAACTAGCCCTGATTACATGCGGGAAGCCCCTGGTACCGTCTATGAGGGTTTAACCATCACACCAATCTCAGGTATATCTAGTGATGCGCCGGACTAGTATAACCGTGTCCCGGTCTTGACCACCTGTCATTTATTTTGGTTGGTGAGGCCGTCTAGTGCTCGGCTGTTAAAGCCGCGACACGTTCTTCCGCACGTAGAGAATGCTCAATATTTCCACCAACTGTGATGGTGCCACGTGGACCAGACATCTTAAGCTTAAGAGAAGCGTAATGTGGTACCGCATTAAAACAGGCAAAAGCTGTTCTTTCGTGTAGTGCTTGATAGCCGCTTCAGAATGGAGCAATGTCGAAGTCTAACTTCTCCCTTTGGTAGTTGTTGGGTGAACCGAATACAACCTCTAGTATTAGAGAGCCCGTGGAGCGGGCCTCTGGGCCTGGTATTACTCCCTTGAAGGTAGTATTACTGTGGCTGATTTTTGTCGGGTCTATCCCCATTTTGTGGACTGTGTCCGGATATATTAGATTTAGACCACTGCAGCCGTCCATAAGGACTTGTGTGAGATGGTATCCGTTTATTATTGGGTCTAACACCAAGGCAGCTAATCCTTCATGCCGGATGCTTGCTGGGTGACCCGTGCGATCAAAAGTGATCGGACAGGCCAACCAGGGGTTGAACTTAGGGGTGACGGGCTCTACGGCGCGTATGTCTCAGAGTGCGTGTTTGCTTATCCTCGTCGTCACGTGGATCATGTTAACTGTTTTAACCTCTGGTGGCAATTTTTCTGTCCTCTAGTGCTTTGCTGGCGAGGTTCGTCCTCGTCTTCTCTTGGTGTCTCCCTCCCCTTGTGTTCGGTGTTTAGCTTACCGACCTACTTGAAAACCCAGCATTCTCTTTGGGTGTGATTTGCAGGTTTATCGGGGGTGCCATGAATCTGACATAGTTTTTCTAGAATCTTGTTTAGGCTATATAGTCCATCTCTGTTACCTTTGAAAGGCTTCTTCCGCTGACCTGGTCGAGAACCCCCGAATCCGGCGTTTACTGTCGTATTATCTGGGCTTTCTTCTTTATTTCGACACTTGCTTTTACTGCGTCTTGGTTTTCCATTGCCACCCCTGACTTTGGATGTGCTTGGGTCACTGGTAATACTGCGGGCTAACCATCTACCTTCGCCCTCACAAAAGCAGGTCATGAGGCTTGTCAGGGCTGCCGCTGTTCTCGGTTTTTCTTGGCCGAGGTGTCTGGCGAGCCATTCGTCTCAGACGCTGTCCTTTAAAGCTGCTAAGGCTTCGGCGTCCGGGCAGTCGACGATTTGGTTCTTCTTAGTGAGAAACCCGTTCCAAAGCTTTCGGGCTGACTCTCCGGGTTGTTGAATTATATGACTTAAATCGTCTGCATCCGGAGGTTGGACATAGGTCCCTTGAAAATTATCCCGAAAAGCATCCTCGAGCTCCTCCCAACTTCCAATTGAGTTTTCGGGGAGGCTTTTCAGCTAGTGTCGAGCTTGAGGGGCAAGTACTTGATGGCGTGGAGATCGTCTCCACGAGCCATATGGATATGGAGGATAAAGTCCTCAATCCAGACCCCAGGGTCTGTGATCCCGTCGTACGCCTCTATGTTCACTGGTTTGAATCCTTCTGGAAATTCGTGGTCCAGCACCTCATCAGTTAAACAAAGGGGGTGTGCGGCACCCCTGATTGGGATGTATCATGGCATTCAGACGGTTGTAGTATTCGGTTTTGGTTTTGTGCCGGAGCGCGCTTCCTAGATCCATAGATGGATCTGGTCATATTGGATTTTTGGCGCAAGTCCTCACGTAGATCGTCTGTTGACTTATGTGCGGCCTTGTTAGCCGCTCTATCGCGGTCACAAGGTGGTTGATCCGGCCGGTTGGCCGTTAGCTTGATCTTTGGATAGCTCTTTGTGTGGTAACTTCCACCATACTTATCTTCGTTGTTGAGCACTTTGTTCCACCTGCTGTTGAGCATATTTTGTGCTGCTTTAAGCCTTTGCTTCCGCTTCTTCGGACTCCTCGTTGTGGCAATAAGCCTTCTACGGAGGTTCTCTTGCTCCAAGTGCGTTTCCGGGATGATGTGTGCATCTTCATCCGGACTGTTTTCCTCCCCAGAGGGGGTTTGATGAGGTTTATCCTCGGCGTCGCCGTGTTCGGACATCGGATCCGTACTATGTTCGCCATTTGCAGTTTCATCGTGCTCTGCCGCTGGGTCAATGTGGTCGTCGTTTCCTCTGGAGTCGACTGGAGTGTTATTTTCTTGCGCTGTTATCGCTGTTTTTGCCAAGGCGGGATTTTGAGCCGCGCCTACACTGACGCTTTCATTGCTTCTCGAGGGAGCTATTCTTTGCTTTATCCTTCCGTTCTTCGTCATTGTTTTCTTTGGGTGTATCCATCATGTATATGTCATGTGGTGAAGTGGTTGTCCAGCGCCCTGTGGGCACTGGTTCCTGTTCCTCTCCTGCATCATCATCCATGCCGTCGATGTCTTCGGATTCGAAATCGAGCATGTTGGTTAAATCGTCGACAGAGGCTACTAAGTGGGTGGTGGGTGGGCAGCGAATTTCTTCGTCATCCGCATCCCATTCTAGACGGGCATAGTTCGGCCAAGGATCTCCTGGCAAGGAGAGAGACCTTAATGAATTTAGCACGTCGCTGAAAGGTGAGTGCTGAAAGATATCCGCGGAGGTGAACTCCATGATCGGCGCCCAATCGCATTTGATAGGCATGAACGCAGGTGGCTCGGATTCCGTGGCCGGAGACGAATCCAGTGGTTCGGCAACACGACTCTTGTAAGGGGTGAAGTCAGTATCCGGCTCCATCACCACTGAGAGTGCGGCTTCCATGGCGGGGTCTATACCTCCATCCTCGGATGGCGCAATTTACTACGGATTGAGGGCCGGAGTAGTTGCAGGTGTGATTTCCCAAACACTATCCGATGGCAGAGTTACGTCATGCTCGTCGTGATTGTGCGGCGCACTTGACATGAGGTCGAATCCGTCGAAGATCAAGTCTCCACGGATGTCGGCGGTGTAGTTTAAGTTTCCGAACCTGACCTGATGGGCAGGGGCGTAGCTCTCGATCTGCTCAAGATGGCCAAGCGAGTTGGCCCGCAGTGCAAAGCCGCTAAATACGAAGATCTGTCCGAGGAGGAAAACCTCACCCTGGACCACATCGTTACCGATGATTGAAGGAGCCATCAAGCCTTACGGTGCCGGCACATTGGAACTCTCAATGAAAGCACCAATGTCGGTGTCAAAACCGGCGGATCTCGGGTAGGGGGTCCTGAACTATGCGTCTAAGGCGGATGGTAACAGGAGGTGGGGGACATGATGTTTACCCAGGTTTGGGCCCTCTTGATGGAGGTAATACCCTACGTCCTGCTTGATTGATCTTGATGATATGAGTATTACAAGAGTTGATCTACCATGAGATCGTAGAGGCTAAACCCTAAAAGCTAGCCTATGGCATGATTGTTGTTCTACGGACTAAACCCTCCAGTTTATATAGACATTGGAGGGGGCTAGGGTTACACAGAGTCGGTTACAAGGGAGGAGATCTACATATCCGTATTGCCAAGCTTGCCTTCCACGCCAAGGAAAGTCCCATCTGGACACGGGACGAAGTCTTCAATCTTGTATCTTCATAGTCCAAAAGTTCGGCCAAAGGATATAGTCCGGCTATCCGGAGACCCCCCAATCCAGGACTCCCTCAACATCCTCATGCCAAATTGAAACCTTGTAGTTAAAAAATTCTAACCTCATGAATATTTCTATTTTTGACGTGATGTGTAAGGTTTTCTACTTGACAACCCTAACCTGGGCATATTCTACACAAAATATGATGTGCTACCCAGGAACAAAAAATTTGATCAGGATGCTATCTGGTGACTCGCTACAATGTCTAGTGACATAGGAATACCCAGAGCCATTGTTTTCACCATCACCCGTATGCTAACCACCCACTCGCACATTTCCCTTTTTTGTACATAACTAACCTACCCTCCTCGTGTGTACTAGCTAAGGGATCCATCTACTGTATGTTACTTGAGGAACACATGCCTTGATGATGATGGTTGTAGTGCTTCTAAGTTAACCACACGCTCATTGAAGATACCGCACACTAATAGCCATTCAGGCATGCCGAAAAAGTGTATCTGGCAAGCCAGCAACACGACCCTTCTAGGGCAAGTTTCCCGCTGTTTGACCGAGTCAGCTTTTTGCTCTGGACTACTCCAACTAAATTGCAAGCCGTTATCCAATGATGGATCCAACCTTCTCATTTTTCTTTTTCCATATGTCATCCCATGGGAACTACTATAACTGACACTGCTGTCTACTATGGCCAGGTGATGCGTATCATCCTACGGTCATCCCTATGTAAACTACAACTACTCCCCAAGCCCCAAGTCGACAGACGATGAGAGCTCGAGCATGCACCATTAGACATAAGGTGAACACACTCATAAGTGTTCCTCCTTTCAATTCAAGCGAGACCTGGTTAATACCTAAGACAAAGACACTATGTGTGCTTAGGTACCAAGGAGACGACCATGGTGGAGCATGAAGCAAAGGACAAATCACCATGGATGTGAATCAAGAAGTGCCTCAAGTGGAGTGTCATGAAGCTACAGAGGTCGGACATCCGCCCAAAGCTCGGATATCTGGTGCCACCGAACAATGGTTAGAAAACGGTCGCTAGGCGACTCTATAGCGGTCGGACATCTGTCTGACGCCCGGACATCCGGCACCCATCGAACAGCCTGACATCGGGCCGATACCCGGACATGCGTCGCCTATCAAACGTTTGGACATCTGGTACTAATGAATGACCGGACATCTGGTACCAGCATAGAAATCCAGGCAGAGCAATACATAAACTATGATGGTTCGGCAGGTCCTCCAACAGGACATCAGGCCAAGCCCCAAACATCAGCCGCCCCATGACGGCCTGACATCTGGCGCGTGCATGCGCAAACACGGGACGAATGGCCATGTAATCCCTCTCTCACCCCCAACGTCACCCTTGAATATAAATATACCACCCGCTTCCTCTTGCTAGGATTAGCAACATGATATCTCATATCTAGAAGAACTTTGATACTATGCACTACTCCTCTTGGAGGTCAGGACCTCCATGTGAGAACATCCCTAGGGGATATCAAGGACCTTTATAGGGAATATCCTCCAAGGATATCAAGACCTCATCTACCCATGGGATTTTGGATGAACCTTACCTTGTGCTATTTTCCCTATTTTGTTCATGCACGTCGTGGACCTCGTGTGGTCCTACGTCTACTGTATGTGTGATTGGACTTGTTCTTGAGTGTTCCTCTTGTGTTTCTCCATGTTTTCCCAAGTGTTGTTAGTGTTCTTCCGTGGAACCATCTCCAATTCATGAAAACGAGGCCACCCTAGGGTTTTCTCTATATCATTTGGTATATTGCAAATAATTTGGAGTATCACCCTACATTTTATAGCTTAATTTAGTTTGCCTTTCTCCTAATTCAAAAATCCCCAACAAAATAGCCTCTCAATTTTTTTTCATTTTGTTGGTTCTTGTGAGAATTTGTTGTGTTTCATCCATAGTTTTGTTGTTTGGCAAGAGGATCTTGGCTTTGTGCACCTCCTCATCGCGAAATATAGCCCAACATTTTCTTTTCGCCCTCAAATTTTTCCTTCAAATGGAGTGAATTGCAGAAAACTACCACATTGGTGCCTAGGTTTGCAGAAAACACCGGTTTACGAATTTATGCCAGAAACCAATACTTCTCGGCCTAATCTTTTGCAAAAAACAGTCATAGGTCGCTTCGGGCATTTTAACCATGATTATGACATGTGGGCCCACATTTGATGACTTGGGGAAATGATTCATGGTGGACGACGTTATACATTCTTAAATGACGAATATTCTCAATTGACGAAAGAGTCCCTATGATTTTATAGGGACACCCTTCAATTAAAAAAGCAATCAGCTCCACACATAGATTTGGGTTGCTCAAGCAGCCGACTAGAGCAGCATCACGCCAGCAATGGTCTCGTCGCTGGGACTGCTACCTCTTGAGCACCGCGTTCGTTTTCCCTTGAAGAGGAAAGGGTGATGCAGTAGAGCAGCGTAAGTATTTCCCTCAGTTTTTGCGAACCAAGGTGTCAATCCCTTCACGGTGACCAATGAGAATGAGATCTGATAGATATGATAAGATAATATTTTTGGTATTTTTATGAAAAAGAGAAATAAAGATGCAAGTAAAATAAATGGCAAAGGAAATAACTAAGTATTGGAAGATTAATATGATAGAAACTAGACCCGAGGGCCATAGGTTTCACTAGAGGCATCTCTCTAGAGCATAAGTATTACGATGGGTGAAGAAATTACTGTTGAGCAATTGATAGAATTGAGAATAGTGATGAGAATATCTAGGTATGGTCATGTATATAGGCATCACGTCCGAGACAAGTAGACCGACTCCTGCCTATAGTTACTACTATTACTCCACACATCGACCGCTATCCAGCATGCATGTAGAGTATTAAGTTCAAGAGAACAGAGTAACGCTTTAAGCAAGTTGACATCATGTAGAGGGATAAACTCATGCAATATGATATAAACCCCATCTTGTTATCCTCGATGGCAACAATACAATACTTGCCTTGCTGCCCCTACTGTTACTGGGAAAGGACGCCGCAAAATTGAACCCAAAGCTAAGCACGTCTCCCATTGCAAGAAATATCAATCTAGTAGGCCAGACCAAACTGATAATTCAAAGAGACTTGCAAAGATAACCAATCATACATAAAAGAATTCGGAGAAGATTCACATATTGTTCATAGATAAACTTGATCATAAACCCACAATTCATCGGTCTCAACAAACACACCGCAAAATAATATTACATTGAATAGATCTCCACAAGAGAGGGGGGGGACTTTGTATTGAGACCCAAAAAGAGAGAAGAAGTCATCTAGCTAATAACTATGGACACGTAGGTCTGAAGTAAACTACTCAAACTTCATCGGAGAGGCTATGGTGTTGATGTAGAAGCCCTCCGTGATCGATACCCCCTCCGGTGGAGCGTCGGAAAAGGCCCCAATATGGGATCTCGTGGATACAGAAAGTTACTGCTACCTCTTGAGCACTGCGTTGGTTCTCCCTTGAAGAGGAAAGGGTGGTGCAGCAAAGTAGCGTAAGTATTTCCCTCAGTTTTTGAGAACCAAGGTATCAATCCAGTAGGAGGCTACGCGCGAGTCCCTCGCACCTGTAGAAAACAAATAAATCCTCGCAACCAACGTGATAAGGGGTTGTCAATCCCTACACAGTGACTTATGAGAGTGAGATCTGATAGATATGATAAGATAATATTTTTGGTATTTTTATGATAAAGATGCAAAGTAAAATAAAAGAAAAGTAAAAATAAAAGGAAATAGCTAAGTGTTGGATGATTAATATGATGAAGATAGACCCGGGGGCCATAGGTTTCACTAGTGGCTTCTCTCAAGAGCACATGTATTTTACGGTGGGTGAACAAATTACTGTTCAGCAAT
This sequence comes from Triticum urartu, assembly GCF_003073215.2. Taxonomy (NCBI): domain Eukaryota; kingdom Viridiplantae; phylum Streptophyta; class Magnoliopsida; order Poales; family Poaceae; genus Triticum; species Triticum urartu. Next base: position 270,450,106 of record NC_053025.1, read on the forward strand.
TGACAGAATTGAGCATAGTTATCAGAATATCTAGGTACGATCATGTATATAGGCATCACGTCCAATTGAAGTAGACCGACTCCTGCCTGCATCTACTACTATTACTCCACACATTGACCACTATCCAGCATGCATCTAGAGTATTAAGTTCATAAGAACAGAGTAACGCCTTAAGCAAGATGACATGATGTAGAGGGACAAATTCATGCAATATGATAAAAACCCCATCTTGTTATCCTCGATGGAAAAAATACAATACGCGCCTTGCTGCTCCTACTGTCACTGGGAAAGGACACCGCAGGATTGAACCCAAAGCTAAGCACTTCTCCCATTGCAAGAAAGATCAATATAGTAGGCCGAACCAAACTGATAATTTGAAGAGACTTGCAAAGATAACCAATCATACATAAAAGAATTCAGAGAAGATTCAAATATTGTTCATAGATAAACTTGATCATAAACCCACATTTCATTGGTCTCAACAAACACACCGCAAAAGAAGATTACATCGAATAGATCTCCACAAGAGAGGGGGAGAACTTTGTATTGAGATCTAAAGAGAGAGAAGAAGCCATCTAGCTAATAATATGGACCCGTAGGTCTGAGGTAAACTACTCACACATCATCGGAGAGGCTATGGTGTTGATGTAGAAGCCCTCCGTGATCGATGCCCCCTCCGGCGGAGCTCCGGAACAGGCCCCAAGATGGGATCTCATGGATACAGAAAGTTATGACGGCGGAATTAGGGTTTTGGCTCCGTATTTGATCATTTGGGGGTACGTAGGTATATATAGGAGGAAGGATTACGTCGGTGGAGCAACAGGGGGCCCACGAGGGTGGAGGGTGCACCTGGGGGGGGGGGGGGGGGGGGCCGGGGGGGGGGGGGGGGTAGGCGCGCCCCCTACCTCGTGGCTTCCCTGTTGGTTGCTTGATGTAGGGTCCAAGTCTCCTGGATCATGTTCGTTCCGAAAATCACGTTCCCAAAGGTTTCATTCCGTTTGGACTCCATTTGATATTCCTTTTCTTCGAAACCCTAAAATAGGAAAAAAACAACAATTCTGGTTGGGCCTCCGGTTAGTAGATTAGTCCCAAAAATAATATTAAAGTGTATAATAAAGCCCAATAATGTCCAAAACAGAATATAATATAGCATGGAACAATAAAAAATTATAGATACGTTGGAGATGTATCGAGCATCCCCAAGCTTAATTCCTGCTCGTCCTCGAGTAGGTAAATGATAAAAACAGAATTTTTTATGTGGAATGCTACTTGGCACATTTTCAATGTAATTCTTCTTAATTGTGATACGAATATTCAGATCCGAAAGATTCAAGACAAAATTTTAATGTTGACCTAGAAATAATAATACTTCAAGCATACTAACTAAGCAATTATGTCTCTTCAAAATAACATGGCCAAAGAAAGTTATCCCTACAAAATCATATAGTCTGGCTATGCTCTATCTTTACCACACAAAGTATTTAAATCATGCACAACCCCGACGACAAGCCAAGGAATTGTTTCATACTTTTGGTGTTCTCAAACTTTTTCAATCTTCACACAATACATGAGCGTGAGCCATGGACATAGCACTATATGTCGAATAGAATGGTGGTTGTGGAGAAGACAAAAAGGGAGAAGTTAGTCTCACATCAACTAGGCGTATCAACGGGCTATGGAGATGCCCATTAATAGATATCAATGTGAGTGAGTAGGGATTGCCATGCAACTGATGCACTAGAGCTACAAGTATATGAAAGCTCAACAAAAAGAATTAAGTGGGTGTGCATCCAACTCGCTTGCTCACGAAGACCTAGGGCAATTTGAGGAAGCCCATCATTGGAATATACAAGCCAAGTTCTATAATGAATAATTCCCACTAGTATATGAAAGTGATAACATAGGAGACTCTCTATTATGAAGATCATGGTGCTACTTTGAAGCACAAGTGTGGTAAAAGGATAGTAGCATGGTCCCTTCTCTCTTTTTCTCTCATATTTTTTTATTTGGGCCTTTCCCTTTTTTATGGCCTCTTTTTTTTTGGGGGGGGGGGGCTTCATTGGCCTCTTTTTATTTTATTTTATTTTTCATCCGGAGTCTCATCCCGACTTGTGTGGGAATCATAGTCTCCATCATCCTTTCCTCACTTGGGTGAATGCTCTAAAAAATGATGATCATCACACTTTTATTTACTTACAACTCAACAATTACAACTCAATACTTAGAACAAAATATGACTCTATGTGAATGCCTCCGGTGGTGTACCGGGATATGCAATGAATCAAGAGTGACATGTATGAAAGAATTATGAACGGTGGCTTTGCCACAAATACAATGTCAACTACATGATCATGCAAAGCAATATGACAATGATGGAGCGAGTCATAGTATGCGGAACGGTGGAAAGTTGAATTGCAATATATCTCGGAATGGCTATGGAAATGCCATGATAGGTAGGTATGGTGGCTGCTTTGAGGAAGGTATATGGTGGGTGTATGATACTGGCGAAAGGTGTGCGGTATTAGAGAGGCTAGCAATGGTGGAAGGGTGAGAGTGCTTATGATCCATGGACTCAACATTAGTCATAAAGACCTCATATAATTATTGCAAAAATCTACAAGTTATCAAAGCAAAGTATTATGCGCATGCTCCTAGGGGGATAGATTGGTAGGAAAAGACCATCGCTCGTCCCCGACCGCCACTCATAAGGAAGACAATCAATAAATAAATCATGCTCCGACTTCATCACATAATGGTTCACCATACGTGCATGCTACCGGAATCACAAACTTTAGCACAAGTACTTCTCAAATTCACAACTACTCAACTAGCATGACTCTAATATCACCATCTCCATATCTCAAAACACTTATCAAGTATCAGACTTCTTATAGTATTCAACACACTCCTAACAGAATTTTATTATTAATCTTGAATGCCTAACATAATTAAAGAAAATTACCATGCTGTTTTGTAGGACTCTCAAAATAATCTTAGTGAAGCACGAGAGAACAATAGTTTCTATAAAACAAATCCACCGACGCGCTCTAAAAGATATAAGTGAAGTACTGGACCAATACTATATCTCAAAAGATATAAGTGAAGCACATAGAGTATTCTAATAATTTCCGGATCATGTGTGTATCTCTCAAAAGGTGTGTACAGCAAAGATGATTGTGGTAAACTAAGAAGCAAAGACTCAAATCATACAAGACGCTCCAAGAAAAACACATATCATGTGGTGAATAAAAATATAGCTCCAAGTAAAGTTACCGATGAAAGTAGACGAAAGAGGGGATGCCTTCCAGGGCATCCCCAAGCTTTGGATTTTTGGTGTCCTTAGATTATATTGGAGGTTCCATGGTGTCCCCAAGCTTAGGATCTTGCCACTCCTTGTTCCATAATCCATCAAATCTTTACCCAAAACATGAAAACTTCACAACACAAAACTTAAAGTAGAAAATCTTATGAGCTCCGTAAGCGTAAGAAAACAAAACACCACTTCAAGGTACTGTAATGAACTCATTCTTTATTTATATTTCTGTTAAACCTACTGTATTCCAACTTCTCTATGGTTTATAAACTATTCTACTAGCCATAGATTCATCAAAATAAGCAAACAACACACGAAAAATAGAATCTGTCAAAAACAGAACAGTCTGTAGTAATCTGTAGTTAGCGCAAGATCTGGAACCCCAAAAATTCTAAAATAAATTTCTGGACGTGAGGAATTTATCTATTAATCATCTGCAAAAATAATTAACTAAATAGCACTTTCCAAATAAACATGGCAGCAGTTCTCATGAGCATTAAAGTTTCTGTTTTTTACAGCAAGATTAACAAGAATTTCCCCAAGTCTTCCCAACGGTTCTACTTGGCACAAACACTAATTAAACAAAAAAAACACAACCAAAACAGAGGCTAGATAAATTATTTATTACTAAACAGGAGTAAAAAGCAAGGAATAAAAATAAAATTGGGTTGCCTCCCAACAAGGGCTATCGTTTAACGCCCCTAGCTAGGAATGAAAAGCAAGGATAGATCTAGGTATTACCATCTTTGGTAGGCAATCCATAAGTGGCTCTCATAATAGATTCATAAGGTAATTTAATTTTATTTCTAGGAAAGTGTTCCATGCCTTTCCTTAACGGAAATTGGAATCTAATATTTCCTTCCTTAATATCAATAATTGAACCAATCGTTCTAAGGCAAAAGGGCCACCAACAATAATAGGACATGAAGGATTGCAATCTATGTCAAGAACAATATAATCTACGGGCGCATAGTTCCTATTTGCAACAATAAGAACATCATTAATTCTTCCCATAGGTTTCTTAATAGTGGAATCCGCAAGGTGCAAGTTTAAAGAGCAATCATCAAAATCACGGAAACCTAACAAATCACACAAAGTCTTTGGAATCGAGGAAACACTAGCACCCAAATCGCACAAAGCATAGCATTCATGATCTTTAATTTTAATTTTAATAGTTAGTTCCCACTCGTCATAAAGTTTTCTAGGGATAGAAACTTCCAACTCAAGTTTTTCTTCATAAGATTGCATCAACGCATCAACGATATGTTTGGTAAAAGCTTTATTTTGACTATAAGCATGGGGAGAATTTAGCACGGATTGCAACAAGGAAATACAATCTATCAAAGAGCAATTATCATTATTAAATTCCTTGAAATCCAAAATAGTAGGTTCATTAACATCTAGAGTTTTGATCTCTTCAATCCCACTTTTATCAATTTTAGCATCAAGATATATTAACTCTGAATTTTTGGAACGCCTTCTAGGTAAAGGTGGATCTTATTCAGTCCCATCATTATGAATATTCATATTGCAAAACAAAGATTTAATATGGGACACATCAATAACTTTTAGATCTTCACCTTTATTATCATGGAAACTAGAAGAACACGCTCTTATAAAGGAATCATTCTTAGCATATATCCTAGTGGTTCTTTCTTTGCATTCATCAATGGAAATTCTCATGTCTTTGAGAGACTCATTGATATCATGCTTAGGAGGAATAGATCTATCAACGTTCCTAGCCAAATCATCAACTTTAAGCAATTTCTCTTCAAGCAAAGCATTGAAATTCTTTTGTGAATCCATAAATTCCTTAACACTAGTCTCAAATTCAGAGGGCATCTTATAAAAATTTCCATAACAATCGTTGTAGGAATTACCATAATTATTAGAGGAATTACTAGGATAAGGCCGAGGACTAAAGTTTCCTCTATATGCGTTGTTACCAAAATTATTCCTACCAACAAAATTCACATCCATAGATTCATTATTATTCTCAATCAAAGTAGACAAAGGCATATCATTAGGATCAGAAGAAACAATCTTAATAGCAAATAATTTCATAAGTTCATCCAACTTTCCACTCAAAACATTAATTTCTTCTATCGCATACACTTTTTTATTAGTAGATCTTTCAATGTGCCATTGAGAATAATTAACCATAATATTATCTAGGATTTTAGTAGCTTCTCCTAAAGTGATTTCCAAAAAGTTCCTCCCGCGACCGAATCTAAAAGATTTCTAGAAGAAAAATTCAATCCGGCATAAAAAATTTGTATAATCATCCACAAATTCAAACCATGTGTTGGGCAATTACATATCATTAATTTCATCCTCTCCCAAGCTTGTGCAACATGTTCATGATCAAGTTGCTTAAAATTCATAATATCGTTTCTAAGATAGATGATCTTAGTGGGAGGAAAATACTTAGAGATAAAAGCATCTTTGCAATTATTCCAAGAATCGATACTACTTTTAAGAAAAGACGAAAACCAACTTTAGCACGATCTCTAAGCAAAAAAGGAAATAGCTTCAATTTAATAATATCATTGTCCACATCTTTCTTCTTTTGTATATCACACAAATCAATGAAGCTATTTAGATGGGTAGCGGCGTCTTCACTAGGAAGGCCGGAAAACGGATCTTTCATGACAAGATTCAGCAAGGCAGCATTAATTTCACAAGATTAAGCATCGGTAAGAGAAGCAATCGGAGTGCTAATAAAATCATTGTTGTTGGTATTCGTAAAGTCACACAACTTAGTGTTATCTTGAGCCATCGTGACAAGCAAGCAATCCAACAAACAAGCAAACAATAAATGGGAAAAAAGAGGCAAATAGAGAAAGAGAGAGAGGATAGAGAGAGAGAGGGCGAATAAAACGCCAAGGGTGAAGTGGGGTGTAACACCCACGATGCGGCTATATCTCCAACGTGTCGGAGCACGACTTAGAGGCATAACCGCATAGTAGGCATGTCGCAAGAGGGGTAATCTTTACACATCCCATGTACTGAATAATAAAGGGATAAAGAGTTGGCTTACAATCGCCACTTCACAAAATACATAATATAGCATTACATCATCCAAATACAATCAAGGTCCGGCTACGGAACCAAATAAAGAAAGACAACCCCTAATGCATAGATCCCGATTGCCCCAACTAGGCTCCTCTACTGATCGAACAAAAACGAAACAACATAACGAACACGATCTTCATGGAGCTCCCACTTGAGCTCAGCTGCGGCATATGCACTGGTATCAACGGCACCTGCAACTGGTTTTGGAAGTAATATGTGACTCACGGGGACAGAGCAATCTCACACCCTCGCGATCAAGACTATTTAAGTTTATGGGTAGGAAAAGGTAGTGAGGTGGAGCTGCAGCAAGCACTAGAATATATGATGGATAACTTACGCAAATGAGAGCGAGAAGTGAAGCAAATCACGGTCATGAACAAGAAGTGATCAAGAAGTGATCCTGAAACTACTTACGTTCAAGCATAAACCAAGAACCGTGTTCACTTCCCGGACTCCACCGAGAAGAGACCATCATGGCTACACACGCGGTTGATGCATTTGAATTAAGTTAAGTGTCAAGTTCTCTACAACCGGATATTAACAAATTCCCATCTGCCCATAACCACGGGCACGACTCTCGAAAGTTCAAAACCCTGCAGGGGTGTCCCAACTTAGCCCATCACAAGCTCTCACGGTCAACGAAGGATATTCCTTCCCTAGGAAGACCCGATCAGACTCGGAATCCCGGTTACAAGACATTTCGACAATGGTAAACAACTCCAGCAAAGCCGCCAGGATGTGCCGACAAATCCCGATAGGAGCTGCACATATCTCGTTCTCAGGGGACACCGGATGAGCAAGACGTCGGGTTGGCATAGATCCTGGTTGCCCAGGGGGCGCCGGACATCGCTCAGGTTGGACCAACACTTAGAGAAGCACTAGCCCGGGGGGGTTAAAATAAAGATGACCCTCGGGCTCCGAAAACCCAAGGGAAAAAGGCTAGGTGAGGCAAATGGTAAAACCAAGGTTGGGATTTGCTCCGAAAACTGTCAAGGGGTCCCCATAACACCCAACCGTGTAAGGCACGCAAAATCAAGGAACATAACACTGGTATGACAGAAACTAGGGCAGCAAGAGTGGAACAAAACACCAAGCATAAGACCAAACCTTCCGCCCTTTACCAAGTATATAGATGCATTAATAAAATAAGAGATATTGTGATATCCGAACAATAATCCAGGTTCCAACATGGAACAAACTTCATCTTCACCTGTAAATAGCGACGGTATAAGAGGGGCTGAGCAAAGCGGTAACATAGCCAAACAACGGTTTGCTAGAAAAGGTGGGTTAGAGGCTTGTCATGACAATATGAGAGGCATGTTATAGCAAGTGGTAGGTATCACGGCATAGCAAAAGAGAGAGCAACTAGCAAGCAAAGATAGAAGTGATTTCGAGGGTATGGTCATCTTGCCTGAGATCCCGATAGGAAGAAGAACGAATCCGTGAAGAAGACAAACATACGTAGACGAACGAATCCTCACAACTCCGGAACAGAACCGAAGCTAACGAGAGAAGCAACCCGGAAAGAAGAAAGCAACATAGTAAACCAACAAGCATAAACATGGCATGATGCACAATCAAGGATGATGCATGTCCGGTTTAAAAATGCAGGGCATGGCAAAGTGCACAAACAACACTACAAATTAAGTGGAGCTCAATATGCAATGAGTTTCTTATTGACAAAACACCACACGAGTTATTTAGTTCTCTCTCGTTTAGGTACCCAACAATATTAAATGTTGTTAAACATGGCAAGAGGTGAAGCATAAATAAACTAAACAATTAGGCGAAATATCAAACAACAATTGCGGTAAATCCTCATGTGCATTAGTAATTTAATGCGACAACAATTTAAACATTCTTGATGTTGTTATCATGATGTGGATGACATGTGCAAATTTATGTAAGTTTTATGGAAATCTTGACATGATAAGATATGAGGCATTTGTCGCCATGGCGGAAGGAAAAGGGGTTCCACAGCGGCGAACCGTAAATGTTATTACAACAACATTCCGGTGATCCGGCAACTCAATTGAGATGCTGGTGCAAAGGAACAAGTGTGGGTGCACAAAACATGCAAGAGTGGCGGGGAGTGATCCCAGATACCGGGTGTCCCACATGTCGGGGCATGGCTTACGGCGAACATGCAAGGAACAAAACGGACACGGTGCAAACACGGGCATCTCATACAACACACGCGCATTCGGTCCACGGGCGGTCGTCTCAATGATTATACCTTCGAAGCGTGCAAATGGGACGGTTCGGGTTCGGTGCAATGTAGGGGAAGTAGACGTTCACAACCGTCATGGAAATAGCAGTTCACGTGACGGTAGTTGAACTTGACGTTTGCGTTACACGGGTCTTCGACGACGGTCGTCGTACATGGTTCGGAGTGCTACTTGCATCTTCAGACTTGTCGGTCTCGATTCTTGCGACGGTAGCGGTATATGTTTCGTTTTCAGAGAGGTACTTAATGAATCCAACATCCTCGGAGCGACGGTAGTTGTACATGGTCCACAAGTCGTCGATCATTCGGGTTCCGACTTGCGGGTCTTGCCGACATGACGGGTACTTGGCGTTTCCGTGTGGTGTAGGGGTACATTTCGATGGTCGTCGTGGTACTTGGTGTTTCACACTTGCCGATACCGTCAACTCGAAGGGGGTACTTGGTACAATCCGCATAGTCATGCACTTGTCGTTGAGGGACTTGACGGATCCGAGGCTCTGAGCGTCGTGGTACTTGGCGCAATCCGAGACAACGGTACTTGACGAACCTGTAACGCCCGAGACCGATGTGCCAGGTGTCCTCCAGTTATTTTCTGTTGTTGCCTTGTCATTGCTTGCGTGCCATGCATTGCATATCATGTCATCATGAGCATTTCATTTGCATACATCTTCGTCTCATGCATCCGAGCATTTTCCCCGTTGTCCGTTTGCAATCCGGCGCTCCTATGTCACCCAGTGCCCCTTTCTACCTCTTTTCGTGTGCGGGTGTTAAACGTTTTCAGATTGGACTGAGACATGTCACGCGGCCTTGGTTTACTACCGGTAGACCGCCTGTCAAATTTCGTACCATTTGGACTTCGTTTGATACTCCTACGGTTAACCGAGGGACCGAAAAGGCCCCGTATGTGTTGCAGCCCAACACCCCTCCAAAGTGGCACAAAACCCACCTAGACCCCCTCCATCATCTCGGTCGTTCGATCACGATCGCGTGGCCGAAAACAGCACCTCATTTGGACTCTCATAGCTCCCTCTACCTATAAATATGCCCTCCCCGTCCATTTTCGCGGACGAAACCCTAACCTTCCCCCCTCCTCGCGCCGCCGGACAAAGTCCGCCAGGCCGGACACGTCCGACCTGCCCCACCGCCGCCATGTGGCACTACGTGGTTCGCCCGGGCACCTCTCCCGCCGCCGGCCCATCCCGGCCCAGGGCGGGCCCTCTCGGCCACCAACCGGGCCGCGCCTCGCGCCCGCTCACGCCGCCGCCTCCTTCGGCACTGGCCGCCCGACGCCGCCGCGTCTCTCGCCGCCGCCTTTGCCGACCACCGTGCGCCATCGCCTGACCTCGCCGCTCTGCCGTGGCATGCTCGCCGCCCGACGCCGGCAGTCGCATCCCACGCCTCCAGCCTCTTGCCAGCGCCGCCCCGCGCCGCCTCCCTCGCCGGCGACCACCGCCTCTCGGCGGCACCGCCCTCCACCGCACCACCTCCGGCCTCGGCGACCTCTACTCCGGCGAGCCCCAGCCACGCCAACCGTCTTCCTCCTCTGTTCTGGCGACGAACTCCGGCGGTGCCTCGATCCATGAGAAACCGAATCTGGATCTGGAGTTTTCCTCGGGTTGACTTTTCCCTTCGAACCCTAATCTTTTTGCATATTTCATCGCATCGTAACTCTGCACTCGTAGCTCCGATTCACGCGACGAGTGCATCATTTCATCTCATTGCATCATCTTCATTTGAGCTCATCTTGATGTCCGAAATGTCATTGGAAGACGGCTATGTGATGAATTTGTCAAATCTGTTTCAGCAAATGGCATTTTGTCATTTTTTCCATGATTAATGTGTGCATGCTATGATCCTAAGCTCTACATGTGTTTTGTTATATGCCATGCCATCTTTACAGAGGTGCTTGCCATATATTTTTGTGATATTTGTGGTGACTAGCACAAGCTTGCAAAGTAGCGTGATCGGTAATGCTGATTTCAGGGACTTAGAATTTCACTAAGTCCTTGTCCTGATTTTGTCGTTATGCCATATGTTCATGTTGTTTCCTACTGATCCGTGCCTATTTTGAGGATGATCAGCAAGGATGTTTTGTTAATATTGTGGTGATATATCCATCCATGTCTTTGTTTGCATTTATGGAGCAACCTAGCTTGAGCCAATCGAGCTCTACTTTTGCTATAAAATGATCCTGGCAGATTGTTGACTTGTTTAGCGATTTTGCCGAGGATGTTGCTATTGTTCTGTGCATGATCTGTTGTTATTCTTGCCATGTCTAGCTTCTATGACATGTATTCTTGATGGGTCTATGCTTAGCTTGTCATGCCATGCTCTGTAGTGAGTGCATCGAGCTCGTAAACATGCGACTACCCGTTAACTTATTTGCATGCTCCTGTTTTTCACTAAGTCTGAATCTGTTTATGTTTTTGCCATGTTCACATGCTTGCAATTGTATTTTCTGAACCATTTTTGCTCAAGGTCACTAAGGGACTTTTGTTAAGTGATTTGATTAGCTTCATTTCGTTCCTTGCTGTGCCATGTTAAGTTCCTGTGGCATGTAGTTTTTCATACTCTAAAGTGTGCTTCCTGATGATAAATTCCAGACTTGTGTTGATTTCACAAAGTCTGAAACCTGTTATCATTTGCACTTTTGCCATGCTTGTTTGAACCTGTTAATGGATGAATTTGTCGGAGCTCAGTGTTCATATTTTGTCAAGCGTCATGAGTGGATCCCTGCCATGTATTTTTTTATGTTTGAGTGTAGTAGCATATTTATCTTGATGCATTTAGAGGGCTACTTGTTGTTTATCACAGACCGGTGCCATACTTGTTTTGCTTGCCATTTCCAAACCGTGCATCCGATTCCGGCGATCTTTATATCGTTTTCAATCGAAATCATCTCACCTTTCCAGTGGCAATCTTTGATTTCCATGTTGAGGCCAGGTTCAATAATTCCTTTTCCAAATCATGCATATGCATTACATACCACATCCCGCATATCATACCATGTTCATGTGTTGGTTGTTTACTATGTTGTGTTCTTCTTTCCGGTGTTGCTTCTTCGGGTTGGTTCCGATAAAGTCGTGATTGTGAGGACCCGTTCGACTATGTCAGTTTGTCTTCTTCATGGACTCGTTATTCTTCCTTGCGGGATTTTAGGCAAGATGACCATACCCTCGAAATCACTTCTATCTTTGCTTGCTAGTTGCTCGCTTGTTTGCTATGCCTATGCTATGATACCTACCACTTGCTTATCATGCCTCCCATATTGTTAAACCAAGCCTCTAACCCACATTTGTCCTAGCAAACCTTTGTTTGGCTATGTTACCGCTTTGCTCAGCCCCTCTTATAGCGTTGTTAGTTGCAGGTGAAGATTATAGCTTGTTCCATATTGGAACATGGATATTTTGTTGGGATATCACAATATCTCTTATTTAATTAATGCATCTATATACTTGGTAAAGGGTGGAAGGCTCGGCCTTATGCCTGGTGTTTTGATCCACTCTTGCCGCCCGAGTTTCCGTCATATCGGTGTTATGTTCTCGAATTTTGCGTTCCTTACGCGGTTGGGTTATAATGGGAACCCCTTGATAGTTCGCCTTGAAATAAAACTCCTCCAGCAATGCCCAACGTTGGTTTTACCATTCTCCACCTAGCCTTTTCTTTCCCTTGGGTAGGCCTGCCCAAGGGTGATCCTTATTTTACCCCCCCCCCCCCCGGGCCAGTGCTCCTCTGAGTGTTGGTCCGAACTAGGCAGCCTGCGGGGCCACCTCGGGGCAACTCAAGGGTTGGTTTTACTCGTAGCTTGACCTATCTGAGTGTGCCCTGAGAATGAGATATGTGCAGCTCCTATCGGGATTTGTCGGCACATTCGGGCGGTGTTGCTGGACTTGTTTTACCATTGTCGAGGATGTCTTGTAACCGGGATTCCGAGCCTGATCGGTTCTTCCCGCTAGAAGGAATATCCTTCGTTGACCGTGAGAGCTTGTGATGGGCTAAGTTGGGACTCCCCTGCAGGGATTTGAACTTTCGAAAGCCATGCCTGCGGTTATGGGCAGATGGGAATTTGTTAATGTCCGGTTGTAGAAAACCTGAAGTTGACCTTAATTAAAATACATCAACTGTGTGTGTAACCGTGATGGTCTCTTTCCGGTGGAGTCCGGGAAGTGAACACGGTGTTGGAGTAATGCTTGACAAAGGTTGTTCTAGGATCACTTCTTGATCATAGATGTTCGACTGTGCTTTTGCCTTCTCTTCTCGCTCTCATTTGCGTATGTTAGCCACCATATATGCTAGTCGCTTGCTGCAGCTCCACCTCATAACTTTTACCCTTCCTATAAGCTTAAATAGTCTTGATCGCGAGGGTGTGAGATTGCTGAGTCCCCGTGACTCATAGATACTTCCAAAACCAGCTTGCAGGTGCCGTTGAACCGTGTAGAGGAAGCAACCAAGCTCAAGGAGGAGCTCGAGGAAGATTTTGTCCTTTATGTTGTTTCGTTCTAGTTGATCACTAGTGGAGCCCAGTAGGGTCGATTGGGATCTGTGTAGTTTTTGGGGTAGTCTTCTTTCATTTTGGTTCCGTAGTCGGACCTTGATTGTAACTGGCTGATGTAATGCTTTATTCATGTATTGTGTGAAGTTACAATTGTAAGCCAACTATGTATCTCTTTCCCTTATGTATTACATGGGTTGTGTGAAGATTACCTCACTTGCGACATTGCTTTCAATGCAGTTATGCCTCTAAGTCGTGCTTCGACACGTGGGAGATATAGCCGCATCGAGGGCGTTACAAGTTGGTAATCAGAGCCTTCCCCCACTTTAGGAGCCCCCTGCTTGATCGAATCGCTGGCGTTATTGAGTCTAGAAATGTTTTGAGTCATTTAGGAATTCTTTTTACTCCTTAGTCCCTTCGTCGCTCTGGTGAGGCATCCTAACGTAGAGTTTTGACTCTTCTCTTCTCAAATTTCACCAAAAAAATTTAGGATCATGCGGGTATCTTGGATTCATTCCAATGGTTTTGTGACGAGAACATTGTTCTTGGTGCCTCCTATCATTTAGGGGTTGTGGCAGTGTCCCGGGGAGTTGAGTTCTGAGGTGTTGTCATCACAATTTTATCGTTGCAGTTCTGGAATACCTGAGTTTAGTTTCGCTGACATCAAAAATCTCTTTTATGCAGTTGTTGGTGAGATAACCTCGACGCCACCCAGTACTGGGGCGGGAGTTCGGGAGTATTGCCATAACTCGTATAACGGATGCTTTTCGAAGGTTGAGGTAGACGATTTCCGAAGGTTTCTTGGTTATGTGTTGAAGGATGGATACAGCTGGATGTAGGATTTGCTAGTTTTGGGTGAGATATTATGCTTCCCCTGTATCCCCAACACCTGATT